>NC_056729.1:1589837516-1589933199 GCF_019279795.1 Protopterus annectens
TGATCCAACAAATGCAAACAATATCCTCCTTTGTTTGAATAGTTTGGGAAGAAAAGTGGCAGATCAATGGATTGGTTAATATTCGAGTCTGAGACACCTTTGGGCAGAAAGAAAGGATTAGTCTGAAGGGATACTCTCTCTTTGTGAAAAATGATGTATAGGTGCTTTATACAAAAGGGCTGTAATTCTGATATTCTTCTGGCTGAGGTGATGGCTACCAGGAATAAAGTCTTCTAAGACAAAAATTTTATATCACATGTGGCTGCTGGTTCAAAGGGTTGACTAATCAGAGTTTGCAAGACTAAAGTCAAACTTCATGGTTCAATGGGTTCTTTAAAGGGTGGTTTTAAATATATAACTCCCTTCAAGAAGGTTTTGCAGAGGCGGTGAGATATCAAGGAGAAATCATTGAAGCCATTATGGAAATCTGAAATAGCGTCTAAAGTGGACTCTGACAGTAGAAGCTGAGGCTCCTGACTGGTGTAAAGTTGACAAGTATTCTAACACTTTATTAATCGGTAGTCACCCATATACACAAAAGAGGGCTGTACTAAAAGGGCAGTTTGTGAGAGCGGCCCGTATGGTTAGTAGATGGGACAGTTTCCTAAAGGAATGTGATTTAATGAAAACCATGTTTATGCATAGGGTTTATCTACTGGCTGTCATAAATGATGATATGGAAGAAGTCATCCATAAAAGAGAAAATGGACATTTAGCCCCCTTTGTCAGATAGCACCATCATGCCATTCTTTGGTGAAACTATTATTATGGGAACAAATTATACATTAAGTATAGATATATCTAATCAAAATTTGAATAGTTTACAAGAATATAGGGCTAACTGTTATGATGACAACAACAAAATAAAAATAAGTTTGCAAGCAGTTTTATTACTACTTTTAATTCTGATAGTTATATCATTAGGAATATTTTGGTAAAATTGGCCCTTATTGTTAAATGACCCATTAGTAAGAAATAAAATTGGTGGATTTCCAGATATTGTTTATAGGAATATCTCTATTGTTTATAGGAATCTCTCATTTGACAACCACGTGGCCAAAGTGGTTAGAAAAACATTTTATATAGCCCACCTAATCATGAAGGGATTCACATCTAGAGCAGGGGAGGTCATCGTGCCTCTTTACTCATCCCTCATCAGGCCCATAATTGAGTAGAATGCCCCTTTTGGGATGTACCTTACCAGACACCTGCAGCAACTGGAAAGACCCCAAAAGTACCTCACCAAGAGGATCAAAGGGCTCAAACAGATGCCATATGCTGCCCGGTTAAAGAAACTCCAGCTCTACTCAGTGGCATACCGCCTGCTCAGAGGCGATCTGTGCCTGATGTATAAAGCCATGTCCAACCCGGAATTAATGGACATGCTGCACCTCAGAAAATCCAAATCCCATCGAGCTACGCGCTCGAGAGTCTTGAACCTCAGCACTGAAATAAATAGGACATGCTGGAGGGACAGATTCATAACCCAGAGGCTCCCTTCACTCTGGAATAAAATCCCAGTCCAGGTTAGGCAGAGTCCCTCATTGACTCTCTTCAAGAGGAATCTTGATGAGTGGATGGGAGATAGTAGGTTTACCCCGGGTATCACTTCTGTGTCACTGTTAGACAGAGGCACAGTATACTAACCTCGAAAAAGGGCATAGCAAAATTCATTTAAAATGGGTGGCGAAAGCCAAACACACTCTGGCTTGGCTTATACATGCCCTAGGGCAGATAGCCTAGTATGAACCTATGAACCTAGGAAGGGCCATAACCTTAAAAAATGTTTTGAAGCTAGCTCTACATCAAAAACTAAGGGTTATATGTTTAAATGCAGTATATGCAAGTTTTGTAAATTTATTTTATTTTAGAAATAAATTCCATAGTCATTAATAACTGTCACATTAATATAATGGGAAAATTTAATTGCGATACCACAAACGTAGTTTATTGTGCTCTATGTACCCACTGTACTTGTTTCTACTTAGGGAAAACGGAGCACAAGTTAAAAGAACAAATAGGAGAACACATTAGAGCTATTAGAGATGGCAGTGATACAAATGCACTTGCAAAACATATTATCCAATATAGCACACATTCATTTAGATTTTTTTGTGTTGGATAATTTAAAAAGGAGTAGTAGGGGAGGTGCATGGCAATTAATTCTTGAGAAAATGGAGTTAAAATAGCAAATCCGTTTGGGTGCACATTCTTGGCCAGGTTTAAATGGTATGCTATCTTTGGGAAGTGTTTTGAAACTCAAAGCCCTGGAACGTTAAAACCTAGTTCCTATATTAGATTTAAACATTTACATTTTATATATTTTAAATGCACTATTCAATGGGTTTTATATGAACTTGACATATGTATATGTATTCTTTTTAAGACACACAGGCTTGTTTGCCATTATCATAGTAGAATGAAATATATATATATGTTTTAGGTTAGATTATATAACATTAAACTAGAGATGTACATATTAGGAGATGTGAATATAGATTGGAACAAAATTAATAACAATAATCCCTCTTTATCTATTAATCTACTCAACTTCACTCAACTAATAGATGGCATTACCAGACCTAATAGAATCAACCCCAGGGTTCACCTTGGACTGGATCTTAGCCTCCCACCCAAATAAGATATCTCACTCTGCTATCCTACCAGACACCATGAGTGACCATCTCCCAACTTCCATTCTCCGAGCTACCCACTCCTCCCCTCATCAACACCAATTTACCTATACTGTAATCTCAAAAACTTCAACCCTTCTACATTCTCAGAAACACTTAAACAAACCAACTGGGACAATCTAAAATCTCTTCCCCTAGATGAAGCCATACATTTCTTTAATGCAACCTTCTTAGACATTCTAAATGCCCAAGCACCTCCTAGAACTAAGCAAATAAAACCTTACTCTGCCCCATGGCTAACTAAAGATACTAAATCACTTATGCAACAAATAGACAAGACTTGGAAACTTTACAATCAGAAAAACTCCTGACACCCTCCTCAAATACAAGCAACTCCGTAACCTAACCAACAAGCTTATTACAAAGACAAAAAATCCTACTACATTAAACTACAGTCTACCCATTCAAAAACCCAAAACAATTCTGGAACTCCATCAACTCTCTTCTGCACCCAGGTACAAAAAACAATCCCTGTCCTGATAATAATTTAACAGACATAGAAATTGCCACCCTATTCAACTCCTTCTTTACCAACTCCATAGCTGAACTCACTAAGACCTTCCCCAATAATATCTCCTCCTCCACTCAACCCTACATTCCCTTCCCCCACTCAATCTCCCTCTCCCACCCCTCCCCCTATTTTCCATCTAAAACGCATCTCTATCAATCACATCAAAAAGCTTCTCACTAAACTCAAGCCTTGCTCCAATGCCCCTGACAATATCCCCTCACTCTTTCTAAAGCTTGCTGCAGATGCCTTTGCCATCCCCATTAGCATTCTCATTAACCGATCCATTCATGAATCTTACGTCCCCAAATTGTGGCGTGCTGCCTATATCCTACCTCTTCACAAAGGAGGCAAAAACAATAACATCTCTAATTTCCGTCCAATAGCCATTCTCTCCCCAATATCAAAAATTCTAGAAAAATGCATCCACCACCAACTTATGCCCTTACTTATCAGTAACCACCTTCTTATCCCTACTCAACATGGCTTCCGCCCCAGCCATAGTACAATAACCGCTCTCCTCTCATTTTTAGACATAGTAAACCATGCTCGGGACTCTGGAGAAATTGTATCCACTGTCCTTCTAGATCTTTCCAAGGCTTTCGACACTGTCTCTCACTCCCACCTTCTAACTCGCCTGTCTAACCTCAATCTCGATCAGCATTCGCTTACCTGGTTTAAGAGTTATCTTTCTGACAGATCCCAGGCTGTGAAATGGAAAACTAGTACCTCAATCTTCCTTCCTACCCCAACGTTCCCCAGGGTTCAATACTCGGTCCAATGCTCTTCAATATATTCATTAATGATTTCCATGCAGCCATTCCCAACACTAAAATAGTGCAGTATGCAGATGACTCTACTTTAATCTGTTGTGCTCCTAATCTTCCTGCTCTCCAAGCAATTACCCAATCTGCCTTTACAGCCACTGAGAACTGGATGTTTCAAAACCACCTCTCCCTCAATGCTAATAAATCCAAAATCCTACTTTTCTCTCCCTCTAAAAACCTGCACCTTAACAAGCAATCTTTCAATATTACCAGTAATGCCAACTCCCTATTAGAAGTTGTCCCCTTCGCTAAACTTCTCGGTGTTACTATCAGCGAACACCAAAAATTCAATACTCATGTCCAATTAAATATAAAAAAAACCCATCAAAAACTTGGGTTACTATACAGAAACTCTCACTTCCTCTCTCCTTCTACCAGGAAAACTCTTGCCACTACCTACTTACTACCATCACTATTATACGGTGCCCCTCTTCTAACCAACCTTGCGTCCTCCATCTCCTCAAAAGTAGAAATCTGCTACAACAAAATCTCCAAATTCGCTACTAAATCTAAACACTCCTCCCACCATTGCTCTTCCCTACACATGCTAAAATGGCTAGAGCTTCCCAACTACCTAGATTACCTCCAACTCACTACAGCCCACAAATTAATCTTTAAACCTACTGCATGCCCTGCTCTAGCATACATCCTTCCTTCTTATCCTCCCCACAGACCCCTAAGATCTGCACAACAAAATCAACTTGCTATTCACAAACCAAAACGTCCCACTGGCCAGTGTCTGCTATCCTATTCCCTAGCAAAAAAATGGAACTCTCTTCTCCCCTCACTAAGAATCTCCAATAACCTTGAACTCTTTAAATCCCAGCTCCATTCTCATCTCTCCCAAAATTGGAAATGTAATTGCTCTCTGCCCCCCTAATCCTATTAAACTCATTTCTACCCGTTCTTCATTAAATACTTCTTCACCTTGCTAGTCTGCCCAACAGCTTCCCCTTGATATTTCTTACATAACTTATAAACCTTTAATGTATATACTGTAAATACTATACATACCCTTCTTTCTGTACTTCTCTCCCCCTATATACTTCTTCCATCTAAACCTATATTACATTTGACTAACTAATGACTCTAACATTCTACAAATTGTGTCCAACACTCTTCTACTAACTTTACCCTAGTCCCCCTTGTATTACCCCAATTGATTTTTTCCTCACATATGTTCTTCTTTCTAATAAACAATTGCCTCTTGCTTCACTACTCAACTGCCTCTCTCCCCTTCCTCCACTTTTAGGTATTTATTCCTACTACTCTACATACTTTCCACTACCCATCTTCGTTAACATGCATGTTCTTTATGAACTATCCTCAAGGCTCCTATACTCCACTTATTGCACTACATCTTTTTGCTACATCTCACTGTATCATCTTACAATTTTGTTTAAAATATTATATAATACTAAAATTATTCATAACTGCTTTTTATTGAACTTTTTATCGTATTTGTATTGTATTTTTATTGTATCTTTGTAATTTTAGAGCTTTTCTCCCCGGGCCTCCACTGAAAACTGGCTCCTTGAGCCCAGTGGACCACCCCAGTTATCAAACTGGAAATAAATAAATAAATAAATATGTAAACTATTTTTTATATACGTTTCATTTATTTTATATGTATTCTTATACTTGTTAGTTGATAGGGTTTTAGTTCATATTTGCTGTTTGGTGTAGGGGTTGGCATGTATATGAGAAACAGATGGTTGTCATTAAGTTATTAGCGTGATGGGCGAATGAAAATGTATACCTAATTCCATCATGGTTTAAAATGAAAAGGAAATGATGTATTCTTTGTCAGAGGAAGTTTGTCATTCAGGACAAACAAAAGCGCTTACTTACTTGATTTATTGTCTTTTATTTTGCTTATGAGCGTACATTGTAAATTTATTTACATGCTATTTATAGCTGTTTAAGCTATCTACTTGTTGAGAGTATATTGTAAATATCTTTACACGCTAGTCAAACTATTTTAAGCTGATTTATTTATTAAAGATGTTTTTTCCTGCTAGTCCGGATCCGTTTTTGACCTTGTTTGGTTTGGATTCCTATGTTCGTGGCTCTTTTTGATTGACGGACTTTATTAAATCGGGGCTGAAAAAGGGTCAACTCCTTCTCCTTGAGACCAGATTACAAACCTGTTCCATTTACTAAGATAAAAGTTTCCTGGTGGACAGTCTATGGGAAGCCAGAAGTATCTTTTGTACTGGGGAAGACAGATTATTCTGCCTGGCAATTAAATTGGAGGTACCAAGCAGTCAGCTTGAGACTTAGTAGGTTTGGATGGACCAGCCCCTGTGGATGAGACAGCAGTCCCGGAGTTGGATCCAGAGTCCACAGACGGTGAACTAGGTGAGGCCAAAGAAAGGGGAACCAGACTTGATGGGGCCAAAAAAGGTGCAATGAGGATTACTTTGCTTCTCAACCATTGCACTTTCATCAGAAACTGGGGTATTAGGGGAAAAGGAGGAAAGGCATAAAACAGTCCTGGAGGCCAATCGTGTAGAAGAGCATCTCTTGAGGACTCCCCCTGAGGGGATTAGGGTGAAGTGGCTGCTGCATTTGTGGTTCATGGGAGATGCAAACAGATCGCAGTAAGGCTGACTCCAATGATGAAAAATCTCTGTCGCTACTATGGGATTCAGAGACCACTCGTGAGGCAGGAGAATGCATCTGCTCAGTTTGTCCGCAATCAAGTTGGAATTCCCAGGAATGTGCATTGCTATCAGAAAGTGGTTGGAGGCAATCGCCCATTGCCATACTCTCAGGGCTTCTCGACATAACGGATAGGATCTGGTTCCTCCCTGTTTGTTGATGTACCAGGCGACCGACATGTTGTCTGCTTGGATAGCAACTGTCCCCATTGGAAGGGCAGATTGGAATGCCTGCAATGCTAAAAGCACCGCCCTCAGTTCTAGGATGTTGATATGCAAACTGGCCTCTAAGGGGGACCAAGTGCCTTGGACTGTCTTTCCCTGAAAATGCCCCCCACCCCATCAGGGATGCATCCGTGGTCACTATGGCCTTGGGCTGAGAGGGGGGAAAAGGGCGACTCCATAACTCTTCTTCTGGCTTCATCCACCAAATCAGGTCCTGTTTGCAATGGTTTGTTATGCAGACTGGATAAAACATGGGGTGAGTTAACAGAGACCACTGTGATGCTATAGGAGCCATTGAAGCAGCTTCATGTGGAATCGCACCAGGGAAGTAGGGTGATTGTTGCTGCCACTGACCCTAGTAGTTGTTAAGACTGAGCGAGCTGGGACTATGTCTCGAGAGAGTATCACTTGGAGTTGTGACCTTAGCCTTTGTAATCTGTGAAGAGGTAGAGCAACCACACAGGATCTCGTGTTGAATTTCACTCCGATAAATTCTAAGCTTTGAATGGGTGCCAGTTTTGACTTCTCTTTGTTTATTGAAATGTGTAAGAGCTCTGTCAGTTCTATAGTGTAGTGTAAGGTGTGAAGCAGTAGATGCTTAGTGGGGTGGTAAGGAGCCAATTGTCTAAATATGGAAACACCCAGAATCCATGTTGTCTGAGATGAGCTGCTACCACTGCCATACATTTGGTGAACACCCTGGGGGCTGTGGTGAGACCAAAGGGCAGTGTGCAAAATTGGTAATGACTGGCTCCCAGCCTGAAGCAGAGATATCTTCTAGAGCATTTGTCCATTTGTATGTGGTAATATGCATCCTGAAGATCTATAGAGCACATCCAATCATATTTCTCCAGAAAAGGAAGGATAGACTGAACTGTGACCATCTGGAATTTTGTCTGCCTGACAAACTTGTTCAAGATACTGAGGTCTAGAATTGGCCTCCAGTCCGCTGTCTTTTTTGGCACTAAAAAGAATCTTGAGTAAAATCTGGATCCTACTTGGTATGGTGGGACTGTCTGGATGACTCTTTTTTCAAGCAGGTTTTGAATTTCTTGAACTGCTGCTTCCCTCTGACTGGGTGGAATATCGGGGATTTGCCTTTGCGGCCTTGGATAAAGATCAAAGGGAATATGGTAACCTCTGGTAATTAATGTCTGCACCTAGGTATCTGATGTTATTGACTGCCAGGCTAAATGGTGCAGAGAGAACCTTCCCCAACTATCTCCAGAGGCAGGCAATTGGGCCGCTCTTCAGGAAAGCGGATAGGGTTGCCCAGAGAAAGAATCCCTGGAGCCCTGGTTACGAGCCCTCTCTGCCACAGGAGAGGTATCTTCCTGATGAGTTCCCTCCTCTGCCCCGGGAAGAAAACTCTCCACGTGTGTCCTGAAAAGGGCCTTGGGACTTCCTGAACCACATCTTTCCACTCCTCTGATTCCTTGAGTAGGGTCATTGAGTAGTGGAAATACATACGCCCACAGCAGAAAGGGTCTTTCCATCCTTTTCACACCTGGCTAATGTGTCTTTAACTTTTGGGCCAAACAGCAAAGAAGCATCAATGAAGGAAGACTTGAAAGGGTCCACGAAGTCACACAAGCACAGCCAGGCATGACGTGTCATGAAAACACCTGCACCCACTGCTCTGGCCATCCCTTTGGCTGTATGTGCAATCACCCGCATGGACCAGTTGGAGATGGATTCCTGGGTGGCAAGCTGGGAAGCAACCTTATCGTGTACCTCGTCAGACACTGCTCCTACTAGAGTTCCTGATAGCTCAGTGATCAGGTCCCTTTGAAGAAGGGTGAAATGTGCCAAATAATTCAATGATCATATGGCAAAGGTCATTGAAGCATAAACCCACTTCCCTAATCTGTCCAATGTCCAAGACTCTCGGTTTGGAGGATGGACAGTAGGACTCTCCTCTGCGAGTTCCTTCTTCGTGGCCGCTGTCACCACCATAGTATCTACCGCTAAACCCTTGGACCAGTGGGGTTGATTCTCTGGGGGTATTTTGTCAGGTCTCCATGGGATTGGCTCAATGGTGTCAGGGGCCTTCCAAGTACGCTGCCTGATGAGCTTGACTAACTCATCTGCAGGCAGGGTCACCCAAGAAGTAGAAGGTCAGGCATGGAAAGCCTGCAAGAAGACAAATTCCTCAGAGGAAGGGTTGGTGGGCTTCCAGTCACCCCTCTGTTTTAAGATTTCTAGTAGGTCTCCAAAGGAGACATCTTCAGGAGGTGACTGTGGGGTCCCTTCCCCTTCATCATAATCTGTATCCTCGATGAGAGATTCTTCTGGAGAATCAACGTGCTTCCTCTTGCACAATCTCTTATGGGGTGTCTCATCAGTGGGGGATCTGAGGAGGACTCTGAAGAGAGGGTACCCTGCAGTAGGGTGTCTTGCTGCTCCCATGCCTGCTGCCCCAATGTAGTAGACTGTGACAGCTGCAAGCCAGAGGACAAATAAATATGACATTCCGATCTAGAGGGTGCCAACTGTGAGCCTGCTGAGGCAATAGCTCTCTCCATAATCTGAAAGGCAGGCCCACCTGAAGAGGGATGGGAGCCCAGAACCGAGAAAGACAACTTTGGAACTGGGGTCACACCCCGCTCCAATGAGCCCACCTCCAGAGAAGGAGCCACAAGAGGACTCGGAGCTGTCAAAGACACTGGAACCATAGCTGGTGCCGTGGAAAAAATTGGTGCCGTACTAGGGATTCCGGAGCCGGCAGGCAAGTCATGGTCCCGTGGGTGGGTTGGGTCTGACTGGGCCGAGGTCCACAGAGTGGGTTCTGGGACCACGGTGAGATCTACCATCAGTACCAAAGAAGTTGGCACCGGGATGGGCGTCTGTGTCGAGGGCTCCAAATCCTGCAGAGAGGTCGAAGGAGGAAGATAAGTTGGAGTCCATGAGAAAAAAACCTCAGCTCCGGGTGGGAGAGAGGTCCTAGATGGAGTTGTAATACCTCTGGCCACCAACAGCTGGTCCACCAGTCTAACAACATCAAGCTCCGAAAGGCTCCTGGTGGAATGAATGGACATCCCCGAGGGAGATTCTGGATGGTCAATAAATGGACTGAGCTGCTGACCAACAACGGGGTCAATGGATGGGGAATATGAAGTCCTGGCTAGGGTTTTGACCTTCGGCACTGTGGTCAAATGACCAGAAGGTTGTGTTGGGGGAAAGTGAATAGTTTAATGGGAGAAACTATTATTTGTGAGGAGAGGGTCTGAGGTACCGTGGAAGGGGTCGGACCATAGTAAGTTTAGTTGGTTCCGTGAAGGTAGATGGCACCACGGAAGGGGTCACAGGCTCCAGTGCCGAGACAGCTGTCAATACCGATTTCAATTGTTTTGACCTTGGTTCTGTGGAAACCCGGCCTTTAGATGATTTTGGTTCCTGGGAATGTGGAGAGGCTGGAACCGAATGGCTCCTCTTTTTTGCTTCTTTCCTAGGAGGTTTTGACACCTCCAACTCAGACAAAGCCTCTGAAAAGGGGATTTTTAATAGCTCTTTTAGGATCAACTTATTTTGACACTCTGCAAGGGTCCAGGCACTAAAACCCTTACAGAGGCCACACGGAGGCTGGATTTCTAAGTGGGGAACCCCCAAAAAATAAACGCAGGAAAGATGCCCATCGGAGTTGGGCATCTTCCTGCCACATCTGTCACACTGTTTGAATCCAGTTGTGCCTTTTTTGTCAGCCATTCCTAGGGGAAAACACAACAGTAATCAACCACCATTTACGACCACACACACATGCACAACAACAGTTAAACAACAGAACAAGAATAAAGAAAGATTTTTTGGGCGTACCAACAATGGTAGCGAGAGGAATACCAAGAAGGGTAAAAGAGAAGAAAGAGGAAGGGAAAGAATACCAACAATGGTAATTAAAGATTACCTGAGTTAAGAGGGAAGGGTGGGGCCTATACCAACTATGGTAATGCAGAAATACCAAAAGGTAATATTAGGGGAAAAACAGTACTCACTCTCTAATATAAGGAGTAAAGCGACTAAGAAATATTAAAGAGGGGATCAAAAATATCAAGAAATATTTAGAAAATATTTAGAAAATAAAGCACCTGGCTTGAGAGCACAGCCTGATGCTTCTTGAAACTCTACGTGGCAAACGAGATCTGAAGGGAAGAGAGGCACTATGGGTAGCCTTAGCTCGAGAGTTTCTGGCTGATGCAAGCTTGTTATAAAGACCGAGTCAGTTCCAAGGATGGAACCTAAACCCAACTGTCATGAATGAATGAAGACTGACATCACATTGTAGATTTTGTAAAACAGAACTGGAAACAGTCACGCATCTTGTAGCTGGTTGCGATATAGTAATGGCAGGACGACTGTACACTGAAAGGCATAATAATGTGGCTAGATTGTTGCATTGGGGATTGTGCAAACATTATAGTAATGAAGTGGCTGAAAAACACTGGAAACGTACCACAAAGCATCACAGAAAATGATGTTTACATCACATGGGATCACCCATTACCAACAGTTCAAACAATAGATGCAAGAAAACCAGATATAGTAGTCCATGAAAAGAAGACAAAAGTAGCATTGATTATTGAAATTGTTACACCCAGCAACTACAGTGTCTCATGTACAGAGAGGCAAAAAGTCATAAAATACCAGGATTTGCAGGCAGAAACGAGGGCAATGTGGGAGAAAGATACACAGATCGTTCCAGTATTAGTAGGAGCAATGGGTGTCATAAAAAAGTTTACAATCATACTTAAATATGTTACCAATACATGTAATTCCATATGCACTGCAGAAGGAGTCATTGCTGGGTACATTGCGGGTGCTGCAAAGAGCACTTTTGGCTAACATCAAAGACTGAAACAATACTAATTTCATGAACTTTTATTGTACTTTGACTTAAGAATGGTGTCCATTCCTGCCAGAGTATTAGAAACCCCAAAGCCTTGGAGAAATTAAAAAGAGAGAGTAGGTAAGATTTTGTGCCTCCCTGCTTGTTGACATACCATGCTATCTGTGTACACTTTCAAGGGGCATGTAGAAAACATGGGGTGAAAAGCATGAAGAGCCAGAATCAGAGTTCTCATCTATTTGAAGTTGATATGGTCTGACTTCTGATGGGGGGCTAGAGACCCTAAACTTTCAGGTGACCACATGAAGCCCTCACACCCCAAATCTGAGGAATTGGTGAACAGTTGTTGAGAATGGAGTGCAGGATGAAAGGGCAGGCTGGGGATGAGATCAAACTGTTGAATCCACCACTCCAATTCCTTCTTTAGACAAGGAAGGTGAGGTACACTGAAATCCAGAAAGTGGTAATGCTGCAGACAAACCAAGTTGAGGTACCACTGAAGATTCTGCATATGCAGTCTGACAAGAGGGAGCACTGGAATAGAAGAGGTCATGAATCCCAGGGCCAGAAGAAACTCTCTGGTTGGAATGGCAGTCAGAGAAAGAAGACTGTCAATAGTAAAGCTGTTGGAGATGGAACAGAGGTCAACACTGGCACTGTCTGAATCCTGCATCCCAGATACACATGATCCTGACAGGGAGTCAGGACTGAGTTTTGAAAGTTGATAGTGAACCCCAGAGTTTGATGAAGGGGGATGGTGAACTCCAGATCCTGTAACAGGGGACTGGGAGAAAGTGGCTAAAGCAACAGGTTGTCTAGATAAGGAAAAATCGGAATGCCTTGGAGCCTGCAGAAAGCACTCATAGGAGCTAGGCATTTTGTGAATACCCTTGGGGCAGTACAGAGTCCAAAGGTAAAAGCAAAGAACTGAAAATGAAAAGAAGAAACAAAGAAATGTAAAAAGTTCCTTTAAAAGAAGGTGAATAGGGATATGAAGGTAAGCATCCTTTAGATCCAAAGACAAGAGAAAAGCCTGGGTTAGTAAAAGAAGAAACATGGTTTGAAGAGTAGGCATCCAAAAAGAGGGGACCTTGAGAAGGGTGTTGAGCAGGGAGAGATCCAGAATAGGTCTCCAAGTGCCCTCCTTTCTATGAACCAGGAATATCCTTGGAATAAAAAGCCTTTCCCACTTGGGAAGGGGGAACAGTTTGAATGGTTCCTTGATTCACCAGGGACCCTAGGACATCTGGGAAATGAGAACATTGAGGAATCCCTGAAAAAAGAGGGAGAGACTTCCATAGTATGAAGTAACCCTGATGGATGATAGAAAGAACCCAAGAATGTGAAGTGATGATAAGCCAATTTTGAAGACAAATAGAAAGCTGAAGAGACAAAGGAACCTGGTCTGAGGAAAAGGGGTCAAATTGTCAAACAGAGGCAGACTTATCAGATAAAGAAGGCTTCTGGGCCACAGAAGTCTGATAAACCTTAGCAGTGGAGTGATGAGAAGCCAATTTTAAAGACAAATAGAAAGCTGAAGGGACAAAGGAACCTGGTCTAAGGGAAGGGGGTCAAACTGTCAAACAGAAGCAGGCTTATCAGATAAAGAAGGCTTCTGGGCCAGAGAAGTCTGATAAGCCTTAGAGGTTGAGGCTCGCCTATCATGCTTCCTGCCCTTGGAGGCCTGGCAGGATTGCCTGTGGACAAAAGTAGATGAATAAGGATAATTCCTGTGGAACATATGGACAGGAAAGACAAAAATATGTTTCAGGTCTTGCAAGGCTTTGCCTTTCTCTTAAAGAGACAAATATGTGTATTATCCAAAGGAGTATCAAAAAGCTTGGTCATAATGCCCTCAGGCAAAGACTGGAGATGAAGGTAAGAGTAACGCCTCATGACAGACCCAAAAGCCGCAGCACTGGAAGAGGCATCAGCCATATCATCATAGCTACACTTGTAAAAGTGGCTAGCCACTTGAGAAGTGGAACCTAAAATAGATAAGGCAAAAGATTTGTCTTCAGAATCAGGCAGGTCAGAAATAACCTGACAAGCCTGAGCAATCAAGGCCAGAGCATATCTGGTCATGTGGGTCTGGTAATTAATAGCCGTAAAGGTCAAAGTAAAATCAGTGTAAACCTTCTTAACAATCCTCTCCATTGCCCTAATACCCTTATCAGAAGGCTGACGTTTGGAGGAGGGCAAGAGCTTGGAAGGTTTGTCAGAATAGACTGACCCTACAGCAAGATCAGCAGGACAACACAAAGAAAAACTGACAATCTTCAGTAATCTTACAGAAGATCACTTAAGAGCAGGAAGCTGAGAATCAGGAAAGTTTGAATCAGCAATGAAAGTGACTAACAAGGCAGCCAACACAGAAGGAACAGCAGATGGTTTCAGAGTATCCACCTTAAGCAACTCATAATATGTCCTCTGAATGTCAGACTCTTGAAAATCCCACTTAAAGTATTCCATCAGTCTGGCAATTCTGCCCCCAAAGGACAATTCCTCAAAATGAGACTCAGGGCTAATAGATTCCTCCTCACCAGAACCATAAGCCAAAGGTGAAGGCATCTGAGAAGGTAGGACAAGGACCCCTCATCAGACTCTGAATCCTCATGCAAGGAATCTGTTTCCCTAGGCCATTTAGAAGAGGTAGAGGTCCAAGGAGGAGCAAGCAAAGAAACCCCTTTAGAAGGCTTCAGGGTCATCAAGGCTGAAAACAAGATCAAAGTAAACTCTTGCCAGTCCCTTTGAGGATCCTAAGGATGTACTGAAACATGCTTCATCTTTTGTCATTTCTTGGAAGGGACATCAGCCCTAATAAATACTGGAGGTTCTGACCCTTGACAAGATTCAGTAAGACTACCCAGAACCTCCTCCCTGACAAATATCTGCAGAATCTCTCTAGGACCCTCAGAGACAAATCAAACCATGGTTCCCCCTCAAAGTCTGCAGCAGATGCCTACAAAGCCTCAGAGGACATGCAGAAAGATGGTCCTATGCTGGTCACCGACAGGGTCATGGCAGAGGAATTCAATATGGATAATGAATGGCATACAGAGCTATTCCTCTCTTCTAGAGGAATATCTGGTGGCAGCTGGACAGCTAAAGAATCTGACCAAGACTTCTTGGACTTCTTCCTACCTAACTTGAATATCTCGGGGTTATGAGGTTCCACCATTTCACCCTGGGCTAAATGTTTAACCCACTGGTTTTCAAGATAAGTGGCCAGAGAAGACAAATAGCTTCTGAGTGTCTTAGGCAGAAATGCCTTACAGATACTACAAGGAGTATGGTTGTGGGAAGCAGGCAAACAAAAGAGACACTGTTCATGATGATTGTTATGGGAAATATACCTCAAACACTGACATTTTCCCTTCTTGGATAACATGAACTGTAAGTAAGCAAAATAAATATAAGACAAAAGAAAAACAAAAACACAACCTCAACTGGGCACACGTGATGGACAGGTATTTCACACAGCAATAAGGAGTTTGAAGCAATGAGCAATAATGGTGTTCGGACTGGCAGCAAAGAAGTTCTGGGTAACTGCAGCCATATGTCACTTTTACTTCCTATGTCCTGTGTGGGGAGCGTATGTGTGACGTACAGCACATACAAGATCATAACAATTTGGTATACTTGCTGAATGTCAGGCAGCCTTGGACAGGAGATCCCCATAGTCAAGAATACTGCAACAGTGATACAGAACGATATCCAAGAACACCTCTGCTGATTCTTAGGATCCTGAGCAGGTATGACAAGACTTTACTCAAGGCTTATTCAATGCCCTGATGGCCTTAAAACCTCATCAAGGTGTTTCAGTCCCTGCTACCCCAGTCCTCCACTCCAATGAAGAGGGCAAGGGAATCTGATTCATCTGTAGAGGATTCAGATGCAAGGGTGGGGTCCCCTTGCTTAGTTTTCTCAATTCCTTCTCCCCTGGATTATGGGTCTGAGAAGGAGGTTGCCCTGACTACAGAGTCTCCTTGTAGGAATTATCTTTTGGGGGGACAGTCTCTTGGATGAAGGAGTATTTCAAATAGGACTTTTCCCAAATTTCTGAGGTTCAACAAAAGGTACTATGATGTGCTGCAGATGTTATCCGCTAAACCTTCTGCTGTTCCTTCTGTCTTAGCAGCTCTTGTGGACACCTTTTCTGCTGGCTCAGTGGTTCACGATTCCCAGTCACCTGCCCCTAAGAAAATGGATGAGTTCTACAAGGTGCCAGATGACTGCAAGTATGTAAGTGTCCCTCAGCTGACCCTTCTGTGGTGGCAGTCTGTACTGAACAAGCCTTCTAAGCTGGGTCTATATTAAGTTATCGAAAAGACATTACATCGAATGGCTTTTCATCGACCCATAAAAGTCGAACGCTAATAACAGCGAACACCCAAATGAGCGACTTCTTTCCCTGAGAAAGAAACTGCTTGGCCATCCTTGTGAGTTTGCCCTTTTCCCCACTGTAGTGCGATCTTGGAGTTGGTATATTTAGGAAGGGGAGTGTGGGCCCACATTGGGGGAAGCCCTCCACTTTGTAATGTTTAAAGTAGTGTGTAGTTTGTGGTAGGGCTAGCGATTTCTTTCCCAGGGAAAGAAATCGCTCATTTGGGTGTTCACTATTATTAGCATTCAACTTTTACGGGGCAATGAAAAGCCATTCGATACAACAGCTTTTCGATAATGTAATATAGACCCTTCTAAGTTCATGCCCTCTTCCAAGCTCCTTCCTTCAGATAAGAATAGTAGGGCTATGAAGAGAATAGATAAAAATGTGCAAACTGCTACTACTTTGGCTTTTTGTGCCATCAATTACAAAACCCATACGACCAGGGATGTTTTGACCCTCTTGACTCAGGGTTCTATGGTTGTTTCTGACCTCCCTAATTCTGAGGGTAAGGTTTCTGTGCTCTCCATGATTGGGGCCACTTCTCTAGTTACTCACCACTCCATTAAATGCAGCTATTATGCTGTTGATGCCTCTTCTAGGGCTGCTACCTTCAGGTCTGTTATGAAGCAGTATTATTGGTTTCATCTGCAGGCTTTGCCAGATGACATTAAAGCCAAGCCATTGGATGCCCCTCAAGATAACAGAAATCTCTTTGGGACTGCTGCTGCTTGTTTAAATCCTTTCAGGATAACAGCAAGGCTATGCAGGATCTTAAGCATATTTTTCTGTCTCCTATCCCCAACTTCCTGAGGAATTATCCTTCCAAGTCTGCATTTGTTGACAGGCAGCCAGATCAGTCCGCTAAAGGCAAAAAGGGATTCAGAAGGGTTCCTCCTGATATGTCTAGTCAGACTCCTCCTACTTAGATGCTTTACTTTCAGAACAAATCTATCTGTAGTTAGCTGAAGTGTTTGTGTTGTCTGCATTGCTCTGAATATCACTCATCTCTGCATTTAATTTTGATTTGAAGCTCTTTACTTAAGGTTTGATCACTTCTATTTTGTATCTTATTCTAGCATTACATTTGTTTTAAGTTTTCTGTTCTGTTGGAGTTGTAAGAGTTCCCCCTCCCACCCAGTCCTTGTTGTGTTCTTATATTTGATGGCTTTTGAGTTGCCCGCCCCTACTATAAATCTCATTTTGGACACTCCTCCCAGTCCCATCTCATCAGCTTATTCTACTGAGTAGAGAGAGAGATCATTTGGGAGGGGAGGGCCCACTGGCCACCCCTTATTTTCTCAACCTTGAATCATCGTGTTTCATCCCTTCCCACTTAACCTTTAAAAAATGCATTTTATTCATCTGCTTTAACTGTATTTGTGTTTTGTCCTACTTTATTTTGCTTTTGCTGCTTGTTCTTAAAAGTACTCAATTGCATTTATTCTGCTGCATTTATCACTGCTTGTTAGTAGCCTGATTAAATTGTAACTGCTATTCTAAACCTTTTGGTTTAAGCACTTGGGCTTTGGGCTAGTTGTTTTACATTAAAAAGGTTTGTGGTCTACACTCTTGTGGCAGGAGAGGTGGCTTACATCCTTCTAAGATGGGAATTGCTGGTTGAAAGCTTGGTGTCTGTTATTCTAAAAGCGTTTTAGTTCTGGTTTAAGCACTTGGGCTTCAGGACAGTTATTTTACATTAAGAAGGTTTGTGGTCTGCACTCTTGTGGGAGGACAGGATAGATTCTGCCCTTCTGAGCTGGGAATTGCTGGTTGAAGGCTTATTTTGCCTGCTTATTTGAATTGTTTCTTTCTGAAATTGGTGTCCCTTGTTTGCTGTAGCATAGACTAGATTCAGACCTGCTAAATCTAGCTCTGTTTGTATAACTTGAGCACTAGTCCAGGCCATTGGTTTTTGGAGAGGGTTCCCCTGCACCCTAGTGGCAGGAGTGTGCAGTTAGAAATTGTCTGATTGAAGACTGCTGGACCAGGGCTCAGGTTTGAGCTTTTTTATTGGTTAATTTGTTTAAATCAGTTTGCTCTTGTTTGCTACTGTTATATTCAAGTGTGTATCTGTTCTCCTGTGTTAGATCGACCTAAATAGAGTTTAAATATCTTTAGCGTAGTCTGGTTACATGTTTTGCTGTATCCAGATCTGTGTGTGTGATTCCGGTGTTTCCTGCTACACCACCTTGTGTTGGCTAGGGCCTGCCTGCACTTAGTGGGAGTAAGTGAACTGGTTAGAACTGGTCTGGCATACGGTGTTGAGCTAACAGCTCAGGGACAAGGGTTGATTGGTCAATTCCAGTGTTTCTAATTTACTTTCATTTTTGTGGTATTTAAACCCAGCATTTGCATGGGTTTGTGCTTGTTTACCCATTGCACTGCCACTGTGCTGTTTTAACCCTTTGCGAGGTATCTCAGTTGCATTTTTCCTTACCAGCACTCCTGTGTAAGTGAGGCCCTTGCCTGCAGCTACTGCATTGATTTTATCCAGCCCTACTCACACCTATAGGTACTCTCCTCAGATAGTACCCACTCTACTATCCCTGACCTCTCTTCCACATATTCTGATAACCATGGACGGACAATTTCCTATGGTTTCTCCTGCTAGTCTGGTTGATATGGGCATCTTGAGACAGTGTAGCAACTGCCTTATGTACACAGACAACCCTCTACTACTACCACCTAGGAACAGAATATATGAGAGATGCAATCACATAAAGAACCTAGAATCCTTGCTGTCTCCATCACAAGCCAGTACATCTGGCACTGAGAAGGCTGTCTGCACAAACACTATGAACACTACACCTCTAACACTGCCCACATCTGTACAACACACTCCTACATATGTGGGGGTTCTCAACAAAAACATACCTAAACAAGAGAGACCTCCAAAGCAAAAACACACATGAACATCACAACCCACAGCACCAAGCATCAAACATACTATACACATCTGTGTCTCACAGCCTCTAAGGCCCAGCCACAAACCCAATATACTAGTCACAGGAGACTCTATTGTGAGACACATAGATGTGCCCCTCACCAGGCTAGACAAGGAGAAAGTCACAGTACGTTGCTTGTCAGGTGCTAGAATCCATCATATCATGCATGCACTCAAGTCTCTTAACAACAGGTACTGTTATGACTCTGCTACAGTCCATGTTGGTGTGAATGACATGAGACGTACCTCTCTGGACTATATGAAGAGAGACATGACTGAGCTCGCTGAATATGTGTCCCAGGCAGGTATGTCCCTAGCCTTAAGCAGCATCCTACCATCACCCAGAATGATGCCTCAATACAAACAGAAAATGATCGACTTTAACAATTGGCTTAGTTTCTGGTGTCATTCCAAGGGGATCCAGTACCTGACAGCCTGGGAGGACATGACTGGCAGACCACGATGTTTTGCCAGAGATGGCCTTCATCTGTCTCCCTTCAGCTTCAGGCTTCTGGCAAAGGCTCTTGTCTCCCCCACAGTGCCTTTTTAGGCAAAATCATGAGCAAAAAATTACCAGCATGAAAAATTCTTCTCAATGAAATTTAAAGGTCATGCTGCTAAATGGTAGAAGTCTTAGCATGAAACTGCACTCACTGCAAGCATTTCTTGCCCTTGAGGATGCTGGCATTTGTGCAGTCACTGAAACCTGGTTCATAGGTGTGGAGAGCACCCCACCCTTACCAGGTCACTCATCCTACCATACTTTCAGACACCAAATGGAGGGCTACAAAACCAAAGGAGGTGGAGCTTCAATATTTATCAAAGACATACACACCTCCAGGCTGGTCAAACGGTATGACACACAGGAGACACTCCAAGTGCAGTTAACTGTTGACAAAGCACCTACTCAAATCATAGCTAGCTACAGACCCCCAACCATGGCTCAAGACACCCACTCCACCTATCTGGACTTACTTGAATCCATCAAGATTCAACCCTGTACCCTGATCCTGGGTGACATTAACTACCCAACCATAGAGTTGAAGACCTATTCTAGCCCAAACATGAATGCCCAGAGATTCCTCAACTTTGTCAATGCCAATGCATTGGATCAGCTGGTTGACACCCCTACAAGAGGTGAAAATATCCTGGACATGGTCCTAACCAACATGAGTAGCCACTGTAGCACCCCTACAGTGTCATCATCCTTGGTAAGATTCGACCATAAAGCGATCACTTTTGAAGTCACCATCTCCTCTGACCCACTCCCCATCAGGGTCAACTGAAGAAACTAATTCAAAGCTGACTACAATCTCCTCAGAGGAGGTATAAGCAGCTTCACAACCACCGTCCCTTCAGCTGGAACTAGCACTAATGTCCAAGCCTACACCAAAAAACTATATGAGCACCTACATAGCTGTTTGGACTCAGCAATACCTGACAGGACCAAATCATCTTCCTCAAGGAAGAGCAAACCTGTCTGGTGGACAGCAGCAATAAACAAACTCTATAATAAAAGGAAAAAAAAATCGCTGTTCATGACCAAGAAGGAGCTGGTGGCAAATTGGAAGCAATCTCTCCTTTGTCTGAACAAGCAAATAAGGTCACTGGTGAAATCCTCTAAGGCTAACCAAGTCCAAACTGGCCACATCCACTAAGGACAATCACAAGGCCTTCTTCACATATGTCCGCAATCTCAAAGGTAACACCAAAATCTGCTCTGAACTGGTGGTCAATAACACCACATACACAAATGCCATAGATATAGCCAACCTGCTGGCAGACAGGCAGCCCCCCTCCCCTCATCACCAGGGAGCAGGTCCTTAATGCCCTCTCAAAGGCAAAAAATACAGTCTCCATGGGAACTGATAACATCCCTGGCTGTATCCTATGGGTCTATATTAGGACGTTGAAACGCTGTAACATCGAACATGTCAACACCAACAAGTATTCAGCAAAATGCACTTCCACGATTCACTGAATACTTCAAGGACAAATAAATACTTGCCCCCAACCCAATGGAACTAAATCTACCTAAACCAAACCCACCCATGTGGGGGGCTGTGCCACCCCACACCCCCCTAACTAAATATACCAACTCCAAGATCGCACTACAGTGGAGAAAAGGGCAAAATTGTGTAGTTGGCCAACTACATCTTTGCTCTTGAAATATTCAGCAAATCGCAGAAGTGATTTTCGCTGAATAATTGTCTGTGTTGAGGTGTTCCATGTTACGGCATTTTGACGGCATAATACAGACCCGTATCCTACATGAACTCAGGCATGAGCATCAGCTCCATTAGACACCCTATTCAACCAAAGCCTGAGCACCGGCTTCATCCCAGCTGAATGGAGGACAGCCACTGTCATCCCTCTACACAAAGATGGAGCATCCACTGACCTAGGCAATTATAGGCCCATCAGCCTAACTAGCCTGATCTGCAAGGCCATGGAATGCATTATCATGGACCTTATAAACAAGGACATTGGCAACCTCCAAACGCTTGACCCCACACAGTTTGGTTTTGTTAAAGGGAGAGCATGCCTGTTAAACTTGGTTGACTTCTTCGAAATCATCACCAAAGTCATGGACGAGGGGAAGAAGGTGCACACCGCCTACCTTGACCTAGCCAAAGCCTTTGATACTATTCCCCACTCAGGCATAATAGATAAACTCTCTGAGCTAGGCATCAAACCGTATGTTACCAGATGGGTAGTTAAATGGCTCACTGATAGAACCCACTCAGTCAAAGTAGGGGAAGCCACCTCTAGTAGCAGACCTGTAATGAGCGGTGTACCCCAAGGATCGGTCTTGGGGTCTCCACTGTTTGGGATATACTTTTCTGAGGTGCAAGCCAAAACCAGTGGTCTGTGGCTGACCAAGTCTGCAGATGACTGCAAGCTGGGTGCTGTCTTAAATTCCCCTAGTGATGCAAACATCTTCCAAGAGGGCCTTACCCATACTAATGACTGGTGCCAGAAGCATGACCTCAAACTGAATGCCAAGAAATGCATCCTTATTCCCTTTGGGGAAAATGGCATCCCCACTAATTATCAAATTAATAACAACTTACTAAGCACGCAATCAGTTGTGCAGAACTTGGGCACCCAGGTTGATAGCAACCTCACTTTTGACCACCACATTGCCTCCACTGTATGGAAGACTTTCTACATGGCCCACTTCATAAATAAAGGTATTTCAGCCAGGAACAAGGATGTCATAACATCCCTGTACTCCTCCCTTATCAGACCCGTTATCGAGTACAATGCCCTCTTCAGCATGTACTTTGCCAAGCACATGCAGCAGATGTAAAGACCACAGAGGTTCCTGACCAGGAAAATCCAGGGTCTCAAACACCGATCCTATACAGATAGGCTAAAAGCCCTATCCCTCTACTCAGTCTCATACAGACTGCTCAGAGGTAACCTGTGTCTGGCATACAAGGCCATCTCAAACCCAGCCTTGATGGAGTTGCTGCATATTCATAAGACAAACTCCACTCGAACAACCCGCATGCAAGGCCTTAACCTGGTCTGTGACATTAATAGAACTTGTTGGAGGGATAGATTTGTGTCCCAAAGACTCTCCCATCTGTGGAACTGACTCCCTCTCCATGTCAAGCAGAGTACCTCTCTAGCCCTCTTTAAGTGGAACCTGGACAACTGGATGGGAAACAGAAAACACACCCCTGGGATTCCATCTGTGTCCCTGCTGGACAGGGGATACAGGCACTGACTTTGAGGGAACATGGGCAAAAGTCTTGGCTAGGCTTATAAGGACTTCCAGGCCAATAGCCTAGTATCATCCTATGAACCTATTACATTTTGTCCAAGTTCCCCTCAACTAGGTCTCCTTGTCCCTCAGGCTTTCCCTATCCTTTCCAAATTGGCAACTGATTACCATTACCTCAGACTCTTGAGTTCTGTCCATTACCTGTCAGAGCTAGTTAATGGTGTGGAAATCTCTCCCTTCTGTCTCAAGCAATCCTCAGCCTCCTGTGGATCAACTTTCCCATTTTCCAAAGGTCCGTCTGTCCCTCCTGGACCAGGGAACCATTCAGCTGGTTCCCCCTTCCAACTGGGAAGGGGCTTTTACTCCAGGATGTTCTTAGGTCCTTGAAAAGAGGCCATTTGGAGACCTATTCTGGATCTCTCTTTCTTTTTCTCAAAACCTTTCCCAAGGTGCCTTTTTTCCAGATGCCATCTTTTCAAACACTGTTTCCTCTGTTGCTCCCTCAGGCTTTTTTGGTCTGTCTGGATCTCAACGATGTCTATCTCTATATTCTCATTCACCCTCTAGTCAGGATATATTTACAATTCCCTGTTTTTTCCTCTCATTTTCAGTTCTGTTTGCCCTCTGACCTCCATACTGCCCAAAGATTATTCACCAAATGCTTCACTTCTGAGACTGCTTTTTGCAGGCTTAAAGGCATTCATTCAGATTTTTCCCTATCTGGATGACCTGCTGATTCTAGCTCCTTCTCCCAGCAGCTTCTTACAGGACATCCATTTCACCATTCTTCTCCTGCAGAGCTTGAGGTTCAATATCAACCTCAAGAAATCTGTCCTCACACCCTCTTAAAATCACATTTCTTGACTGCAAGATTCAGACCATTCCAATGCTGGCTTCCCTTCTAGATGCAAAGGTCTTGTCCTTGACAATTTTCTTCTAGTCTCTTCTTTCCCATGCTCTATCTCAATCAGAAAATGTCTTCATGCTGTGGGGTTCATGGCTTCCACCATCCCCATGCTTCCTCTCGCCACACCTCATAAGAAGTTTCAATGGTACCTGAAGTCGGTTTGGCTTCAACATTGCCATCCTCTGGAATTCTGTGTACCTCTCCTTCCTTGTCTCAAGCTTGAACTCCAGTGTTGGATTCAGCAGCTTGCTCTCAATCTAGGTCTGCCCTTTCAGGCTCTGATTCCTTCTGAAGAGTTGTTCACAAATGCCTCAGACCTGGGATGGGGGGCTTCTTGCAGCCTTAAGAAAGTTCAGGGTCTCTGGTCCCCTCACCAGAAGTCAAACCATATCAACACTCTTCACACCATGTTTCTTCCTGGTCATCTGAAGTCTTTCACAGACACCACCACCATGATGTGGTATGTAAACAAATGGAGGGCACAAAGTCTTATCTTCTTTGCAGATTAGCTCTTCAGGCCTACGATTTAGCTGTCAACTATTAGATGACTCAGTGGGGTATTCCTCAAGTACTATTTTGCCTCCACTATAAACAGGCAACTTACTGTTGTCTGTTTAAGAGCATCAAGTCCCCTGACTTAGAAGGTGGTCACCCTATCCTTTCCATACAGGGAGATGTTTCTGCATGCTTTACCTCCCCTTTCTCTGCTGTCAGGGGTCCTACAAGACTCCACAAAAATCTTGTTAGTGCCTCTCTTTTGGCTCAGACACACTGGTTCCCCTGCTTGTTCCATCTGGCCAAGGGCATTCACCACAAGTTACCTCACCAGGTGGGCCTACTCTCACAAGACAAGGGATCTCTTATCCATCATCATTTGCTACTCTTCAAGTGACTTTGTGGGCTATAGGGATTTGATCCTCTTTAGGCACCCTTTTCTGAGGATGTGCTTCAGATTTTACAGGAGGCCATAAAACCCAATACCAAAAAATATTTGTCCAAATGGAAGAGATTTTCTGTTTGGTGCCTCTCTCATCACCAGGATCCTTCTCTAGAGGGGAGTCCCTTTAGTTCTCTCTTATCTGTGTGAGTTGCCCCAGGCTGGCTTGGCCTATTTTTCAGTCAAGACCCTTTTGACAGCAATTTCTGCCTGTCTGCCCTTGAATCCTCCTTTGGTTGCTTGTTTTGAGGTCAAACAATTCCTTAACAGTGTCTTACATATCAGACCCCCCAATAAAGCCTATTCCTCCCTCATGGGACCTTAATTTTGTTTTGGAAAAACTGACAAGGGCTCCCTTTGAGCCTGTAGATTCAGGTTCCCTGCAACATTGCACTTGGAAGGCTGTCTTGTTGTTGGCCCTTACTTCAGCCAAAAGGGTCTCAGAGGTCCAGGCCCTTATGGCTGTTCCTCCTTTTGTAGTTTTCATACAGAGATGGTGCCTCTTCAGACCAATCCTTCTTTTATGTACAAGGTGGTAAATTAAGCTGTCCCTTAATCACCCAAATCAGCTTCCTTCCAGTTTTCCTTCCCCACAGTTTGTTAGTAAGAAGGTTCTTCAGACCTTGGATTTACACAGACAGCTCTGGTATTATTTAGATAAAACTAAAGAATGTTCACAATTCTGAGCAGCTTTTTGTTTCTTTTCATCTCAGGACATTGGGTTTAGCTGTCTCCAAGCAAACCAACTCCTCCTGGATTTCTAAGACCATTTCCTTTTGTTACTCTTTTCATGAAAAATGGCTTTCTACCTCTGTAAAGGTACATTCCATCACAGCAGTTGCCTATTCATGTGCTTTCTTGAAGGGTTAGGACACCAATTCCACCCTTCAGGCTGCTACTTGGTCTTCTGTTCATAGTTTTACTAAACATTATAAGTTAGATGTTGTTTCTGGGGCCAGGGCTGGTTTTGCTAAGGCCATCCTGCATGGTTTTGTTGAGAGCTCATCTCAGCCTTTCTCCTCCAAGTCAGCTTCCCAAGGTTTTGTACTCTCCCTTCTGTTAAGAATACTGCAACAGAGATATGGAAGGACGTAGTACAGCTGTGTAAAATTTTACCATAACAGCAGATGTCCTTCTCTTCACTGTGCAGTACTGAGTCCCTCCCTCCTTCCCTTATTCTTTTAGGTCCTCTCTTTGGGTGCCTTCGTGACTGAGGGGTTACCTCTCTCTTTTCCCTGTATATTTTTTCTTCAGGATGTGTATGTGCTCCTTTGTCCTTAGGAGGATGCCTTCTCTCCTGGGGAAATTCAATTCTGGGTAATTGTGCCTGTACATCACCTTTACGCCTTAAGATTTGTGCAGAGAGCATATGTATGACATATGGTACATATAAAATCCGAAGGCTTTGGTACACTGACAGACATTGAGCTACCATGGCAGGAAATACCTTCTAAGAATACTGCAACAGTGAAGAGAAGGGCATCTACTGTTATGTTAAGATTTTACACAACTGTACTTTACTGAGCCATAGGTTTATAGGTGTGTACTACGCTAATGGCCCTGGAGCCTTTACAGGCCTAGCCCAAAAAAATTGCCCAGGCACCATGCCACCCAATGTTAGCTCACAGTGCCCCTATCCAGTAGGGCAACTGGAATGATCCCTGGAGTGAACTTTCTGTTACCTATCCACTCGTCAAGATTTCTCTTGAAGAGAGCCAGCAAGGTGCTCTGCTTGACATGAATGGGAGGCTTATTCCAGAGTATGGGTAGTCTTTGGGAGATGAATCTATCCCTCCAGCATGTTCTGTTAATTGTGGTAATGAGGTTATGATCTCTGGAGTGTGTAGTGCAAGGGGATTGGGATTTCTTTAGGTGTAGCATTTCAAGTAGGGTTGGGTCAGACATGGCTTTGTAAGTCAAGCAGAGATCACCTCTAAGTAGGCGATAAGAGACTGAAAACAGCTGAAGTTTCCTGAGTCTGTCCATGTAGGACATGTGTCTGCCTAGGATCCTTTTTGTGAGGTACTTTTGTGGCCTCTCCAGCTGTTGTAGGTGTCTGGTCAGGTACATGCCAAACAAGGCATTATACTCTATGATTGGTCTAATGAGGGATGAGTAGAGAGGAATGATGATCTCTTTCTTCCTGAATGCAAAACCTTTGGTTATAAGATGTGCTAGATAGAAGGACTTTCTGACCACAGTGGCAATGTGGTGGTCGAAGGTGAGGTGGCTGTTGACCTGGGTGCCCAGATCTGTTATGGCCCCTTCAGTGTTCAGTGGGCTCCCATCAACATGGTAATTTGTGGGAACTGAGTTTTTTTTCCAAAGGGGATGACAACGCATTTTTTGGTGTTAAGATTCAGGCCATGGTTCCAACACCAGTCACTGGTCTCAGAGTGGCCCTTTTATAGGATGTCTGC
Organism: Protopterus annectens; assembly: GCF_019279795.1. NCBI lineage: Eukaryota > Metazoa > Chordata > Ceratodontiformes > Protopteridae > Protopterus > Protopterus annectens. The sequence goes on from NC_056729.1 coordinate 1,589,864,604, forward strand.
ATCACTTGGGGAGGTGTTAATGACTCCTAGCTTGCAGTCATCAGTGAACCTGGTCAGCCAGAGTCCTTCTGTGTTGGCCTGGACTTCTGAGAAGTAGATGCCAAACAGGAGAGGGCCCAGGGCCGAGCCCTGTGGGACTCCACTCATGACTACTCGACAGTCTGACTTGGAATCCGCAACTTTCACTCTGTGGGTCCTGTCTGTGAGCCAATTTGCAACCCACCTAGTGATGTAAGGATTGATGCCTAGTTTGGTGAGTTTATCAATGATACCCGAGTGGGAAATGGTGTCAAAGGCCTTGGCCAGGTCAAGGTAGGCTGTATGCACTGCCTTACCCTCATCCACAGCCTTGGTGACTGCCTCAAAGAAGTCAACCAGGTTCAGCAGGCAGGATCTCCCCTTGACAAAGCCAAACTGTGTGGGGTCAAGAGTTTGGAGATTTCCTATATCTTTGTTAAGCAGGTCCATGATGATGCACTCCATAGCTTTGCATACCAGACTCATCAGGCTAATGCAGCGATAGTTGCCAGGGTCTGTAGTTGCTCCCCCTTTATGGAGCAGGATGACTGTAGCAGTGCGCCATTCATTAGGGACATAGCCTGAGGTAAGGCTGTGATTGAACAGGGCACACAGATGTGATGCCAGTTCGTTCTGTAGCTCATGTAGGATGCAGCCAGGGATATTATCAGGTCCCATGGACACTGTATTCTTGGCTTTGGACAATGCAGCTTTTACCTGTGCTGCAGAAATGGTGGGTACCAGGCTTTCTTCTGGTATTGTGATAGGGCCCTTGGGGGGGTAAAGTTGGCACTGAATCTGTTGGCCAGTATGTTGGCTATATCTGTTGGCTCAGTATAGAAGGTGCCATTGTGCAATAACTCAGAGCACATCTGGGTATTGCCTTTGAGGTTTTTGATATAGCTATAGAAGGCTTTGTGGTTGTTTTTGGTGTCAGCCGCAATTCTGCCTTCATGGCTGGCTTTAGAGGATTTGATAAGAGATCTCAGCATTTTGTTGAGACTGATAAGGGAGGTTTTCCAGTCTTGTGACTTCATTTTTTTCTGCAACAGTTTCTTTCTTCTGTTGTAGAGTTTATTGATGGCTGGGGACCACCAGATTGGCTTCCTTTTTTTGGAGGAGAGTATCTTAATTCTATTTGGTATGGCAAGGTCCATGCATTTGTGTACATGCTCGTACAGTGCATTGGTGTATGATTCGGTAGTCATGCAGCTATTTTCCATTGGCATGGGTGCCAAGAAGTTAGCCACCTGTGTTTTTAGGAGTCCAAAGTTGGCTTTAGAGAGGTTTTTCAGGGTGGTCGCCTTAGTGGGGTGTGTAGGTGAGATGGAGATTTCCATGGTGATCAGTTTGTGGTCAGATTTAACCAAGGAGGAATTGACTATAGGTGTGGAGCAACTGTCTCCCATGTTGGTGATAACCAGGTCGAGGATGTTGCTTCCTATAGTGGGGGTCAGAATGAGCTGGTCCAGGGCATTGGAACTGATAAATTCCAGAAAGCATTGGGCCTCTACATTGGTACTAGAATAGTTTTCCCAGCCGATGGAAATGTAGTTGACGTCACCCAGTATGAGAGTATGGGGTTGGACCTTGACAGATTCCAGGGTGCTTAGGAAGTTGGAGTGAGAGGCTAGGGACATGTTTGAGGTTCTGTAGCAGGCTATGACCTGTGTTGCCTTCTTACCCAGTGTTAATGCACCTGAATTATCTTAGATGCATTATGCTGGGCTACCAGTCTAGAAGTGTGCATATCCTTTAAGAATATGGAGATACCACCCCCCTTTGGAGCTTCCAGATGCATTCTGGGGCCGAGAGATATGGAATGAGTTGTAGCCGGGGAGCGCAGGGGTGCTTTCTGCCTCTTTAAACCAGGTCTCCGTTACAGCACAGATGTCAACATTCTCCATTTTGAGGAGAGCATCGAGCAAGTGCATCTTGAGATTTAGACTTCTAGCACTGAGCAGCCTGACCCTCGGACTGCATTTGTTTGCAGCTGTTATGGTGGTGTAGCTGTTACATGGCTCAAAGCAGCACAGTACACCAGCAGCACAAGGTTTCAATGCCTTCCACACCTATAGACCAGTAGCTGCACAGACAAGGGTTAAAAGTGGAGCTGTCTCAATATATATCAATAACAAGCAAAACTCTTGGGTTGTCAAACAGGATGAAGTGCTGGAGTTCCTCCACTTGCAGATCACCATAGACAAAATGCCACACCATATCCTAGCCAACTAATAGTAACCTGCCATGTCCCAAGAAACTCAATATATACTTGAACCTACTGGGGACACTTACCATACCACCTGACACCCTACTATGCAACAGTTTAATCACCCTCTACACACTGGGAATCCTAAATGGCCTCAAATCTATATGCAAAGAGATTCCTGGACTTCTACAAACACCCTCGACCAAATAGTGAATACGCCCATGGGGGACTTCAACATACTGGACCTTGTGCTCACAAATATGGGAGAATGCTGCACCCCCCAAATATCTTGCCCTCCCTATTAAGCTCTGACCATAAAGCTGTCTCCTTCAAAATCAAAATCAACTCCGTAATCACATTAAAACTAGTAACAATTGCAAACTAGTCCAAGTCAAACTACCTTTTACTAAGTGATGCTTTGTCAAAATTCCATGCCCCGCCAAACTCCAAGAGCATAGCAGCCTATGCAGAATTGCCCTCAGAATTCTGTACAGCCATGTCAATGGCTGCACAGAGGCAGCTAAATGTACCAGAAGCAAGCCCAGGACTAGCTCTAGAAATAAAACATCCTGGTGACATCCCAAATTAAACAGGCTATATAACAAAAGGAAAAAATGTAGCAAAAATCAGGAAAGATAATTTACATAAAAATAAAAACTTTTTCATCAAACTAAACAGGCAATTAAGAGAGCTAATTAGGTCAAGCAAAGACAACTCTGAGGCTAAGATAGGCTCCCAGGTGAAAGATAACCATAAGGTTCTACAGCTATGTCAGTAACCTAAATGGCAGCACACAGCGACATGCAGAACTGGAGGTTAATGCTGCCACATTCACTGAGTCTGGTGACATAGTGAACCTATTAACAGCCTATCTAGATCTCGCCAAGGCTTTTGACACCATCCCCCACTCTGGAATTATAGAAAACTCACTAAACTGGGTATAAATCTATGTCACAAGATGGGCTGCCAACTGGCTCACTGACAGAACCCACACTGTGAAAGTAGCAGACTCTAAATCCAAATTCAGACCAGTGACAAATGGAGTACCACAGGGTTCAGTCCTAGGTCCTCTCCTGTTTGGTATCTACTTCTCTGAAGTACAGGCTAACACAGAAGGTCTTTGGCTAACAAAGTTCGCAGATGACTGCAAACTAGGAGCCATAATCAAAACTCCTAACGATGTGGACATCTTACAAAAGGGCCTCACTGAGACAGATGCCTGGTGTCAAAGCCATGGCCTCAAGCTCAATGCCAAAAAGTGCATTGTCATCCCTTTTGGTAAAAACTCTGTACCCAAGAACTACCACATAGGCGGTAGTCTACTTAACACCGAAAGTGTGAAAAGAGACCTTGGGACACAGGTGGACAGTAGTCTCTCCTTTGATAATCACATCACCACAGTAGTCAGGAAATCCTTGTACATGGCACACCTCATCACAAAGGTTTCTCATCCAGGAAAAAAGAGGTCATTGTTCCCCTCTACTCATCACTCATTAGACCCATTATAGAGTACAACGTCCCTTTTGGTATGTACCTCACAAGACATCTACAACAACTGGAAAGGCCACAGAAATACCCCACAAAGAGAATTACCGGCCTCAAACAGATGCCCTACGCAGACCATCTAAAAAAACTCCAGCTTTACTGTGTCGCATATCGCCTACTCAGAGGTGATCTCTGCCTAACATACAAAGCTATGTCAAACCTAGAACTGTTGGACATGCTCCACTTAAAGAAATCCCAATCCCTCTGAGCTACACGCTCTAGGGATCTAAACCGTATCACTACAATAAACAGAACATGCTGGAGGGCTAGATTCCCGTCTCAGAGACTTCCCATACTCTGGAACAAACTACCTATCTATATCAAACAAAGCTCCTCATTAGCACTCAAGAAAAATCTTGATGATTGGATGGGAGATAGGAAATTCACCCCGGGGATCACTTCTGTGGCTCTGCTTGACAGGGGCACAGGAAAATAATTTTCTTGGGTGGCAAAAGCCAGGGTACCGTTTGGCTAGGCTTATACAGGCCCTAGGGCCAATAGCCTAGTACCTACCTATGAATCTATAAGACAAATTCAGTTACAACTTTACCTCCTCTCACCACCAACCTCCCCCCAAAATACCCACAAACATAACCCGTCCAACTATAACTAGGGAGCATGTGGGTCTATATCAGAAGACCGAATGAAAAAAAATGTCAAAGGGCAAAACAGTGAAAAGACTGGACCTCGAAGTGCTGTTTTTGAGATTGCAGTACAGTGAAGATTGGAGTATTTGCCCTTACTTCACTGTAGTGCGATCTCGGAGTTGGGATATATTTGTAGTGGGGGGCACAGCCCCCCATAATAGCAAGTTCAAGATCCGGTCTTTTCGACATTTTGCCGTTCTACATTTTTTTTCATTCGATCTTCTGATATAGACCCGAGCATGTACTGGCTGCACTCTCTAAAGTCAATAACATCCCAGGATTACTCCTGAGCAGTTTAAAATGACTTATCAGCACATGTAGTGTCACTACTTAACCATAGTCTTAAAACAAGTGTTTTGCCATGTGAATAGAGAACAGATATGCTCACCCACCTTCATAATGGAGGATCTTCGACAGATCCTGGATACTACAGACCCATTACTCTGACTATTCTTATTTGCAAAGCCATGGAAAGAATTACCATGAAAATTATCAACATAGATATAGGAGATATCCAGACACTAGATCTATCCCAATTTGGCTTTGTCAAAGGAAGGTCATGTTTACTGAAACTGGTGGACTTCTTTAAAAAGGTCGGTAAGAAAATAAATGGAGGGAAAACAGTGCATACTGTCTATGTAGATCTGGCTAAAGCATTTGATACAACTGGTCTATATTAAATTCTCGAAAGCCGACAATGTCGAATCTGACATTGTCGACATGAGAATAGCTAAACTGCAGGGCATCGAACAGGTACACAGACATCTCCGTAAGGGGAGATTTCCGTTTACTTCAATGTAGTGTGGCCTCGAACTTGGTATATTTAAGTAGTGGGGGTGTGGGAGCGTTTGCCCCCCTGCTTACACCCTTTAGTTTTTTTTTTTGTTGTTTTTATTTATTTATTTTTACGAACATTTGATATTTTAACAGTTCGATCACTAAAGGTCGACCTTTAGTGATTCGAACTGTTAAATATTCAATGTTCTAATATAGACCCGATACAACAACCCACTTGTGCATTGTCAACAAACTTATGTAACTAGGTATACATCCCTTTATAGCATGCTGGACAACTAGCTGGCTCACTGACAGGACCAAGTAGATTAGAATCAGTGAGGCCACCCCCACAAAGAGGCTGGTTACCAGTGGAGTCCCCCCAGGGCTCTCTGCCAGGCCCACTCCTCTTTGGCATCTATTTCTCAGATGTCAAAGCCAATGTCAAAACGCCTCTGGCTAACCAAATTCACAGATGATTGCAAAGTGGGAGGAGTCACTGAATCCCCCAAGATGAGAACATCCCCCCCAGGAAAGTCTAAGACAGACAAATGCTTGGAACCAAAGCCATGGATTATAGGACCATTTGGAAAGTCGGCCACCATGGATAACTATGTAATCAATAAAAAACCCCTAAAAGTTGATTAGTCGTGGATGTGGGAACTCATGTAGATAGTATCCTAGCCTTTAAACAATGTGTCCACGGTACTAAGAAAAATCCTTCTACATTGCTTTACTTATTAGCAAGGTCATGGCATCCAGGTCTAGAGAGGTCATTATACCACTGTACTCAGCCCTCATCACAGCCATCATAGAGTTAAATGCCCCTTTCAGTGTGTACCTGACCAAACACGTGCAGCAACTGGAGTGCCCACAAAGGTTCCTTACAAAAGGATACAAGGAATAAACACAATGACCTATGCTGACTGCCTCAAGCCCCTATCTCTTTACTCAGTATCATACAGACTTCTGAGAGTTGATCTCTGCCCTGCATACATGGGATCCCTGGACCCTGTTTTGATGAACCTTTTACACATCTGCAAAACAAACAGCATCAGAAGTAATAGATTAAAAGACATAAATTTGGCTAAAAATATAAACAGACATGTTGGAGAGAGATACGTTTCTCAGAGAATTTCCATTCTATGGAATTTGCTCCCATATGTTTCAAGCAGAGTTCTTCCCCATGGATAGCTAATTAGAAATTCACACCTGGCCTGGTGCCTATGTCTGATAGACAGAGGGAGTCAGTAAATCACCCCTATATAAATCAAATTTGTGGCTCTCATTTAGGTTGCACAGCTAGGCTTATAAGGGTCCTAGTGGTAGTTAGCCTATTGTACATCTATGAACCTATGGTGGGATCCTAAAATTAACAGATTCTACAATAATAATAATAACACTCATTACATACAAAAACAAGTTCAGCTCCCAAGTTGCCAAAAAGGAATTACATCACTAACAATGCCCAGCATGGTTCACAACTAATAGCAAATGACATTATTTACTAAAACCCAAAGAACATAACAAATATATTAGCCAATAATTAGAGTGTAAACTTCAACCTCTTTCTCCTAACAGTTTCCCTAGTGCATTAACTGTAACTAACCCACCAAATCTTCCAAGAGCACCATCAAAGGCCAAGAACACAGTTTCTATGGGCTGGATAGGCAGGCTGGACAGCATACCGTTCATCTTCTGGTTAGCCTGAAATATGATCAGTCAGAGGTCTTGAAAATAATAATCAGTATCAACCTCACATCAGGCTTTGTATTAAAGAAATAGTGGACCCATCCAGTTATCTGCTTGCCCAAAGGTTGGGCCTCAACAGACCCAAGTTAATTGTAGAACCATAAGCCTGACCAGCCCCATCTGTAAGACCATGGAAAAGATTGTTATAGAATTAATATATAGCAGTATAGGGAACCTACAGACACTTGAGCCATGCTAGTATACATTTGTTAAGGGTAGATCCTACCTATTTAACCTGACAGACTTCTTTAAAAAAGTAACTAATGCAATGGCTGAGGGCAAACCCATGCACAGTGCACATCTAGGCCTCACACAGGTGTTCAATACCATTCTACACTAATGTATTGACAAACTGTCACAACTAGACATAAATTCTGATGTAAAACTTTGGATAGCAAACTACCTCACAAATAGAACACAGGAAATATGGGCGGGCAGCCCCATGGACTTAAAAGAGATTTGAACCAACCGAGTACCCAAGGTTCAGTCCTTGGCCCACTCCTCCCTAGCATCTACTTCTTAGAGGTCACAGCCAATACACACAGCTTATGCCTTACAAAGTTTACAGATGGTTGCAAACTTGCAGTCATGATTAACTACTTTGAAGACACAAAGATTCTCCAAGAAGGCCTATCTTAAATGAAAAGCTGGTACCAGATCCAAGGGCTAAAACTGAATGCCAAGAAATTTATAACTGTAACCTTCAGCAAACAACACACATTGTGTGGTTATCAGATTGACAACCTACCTTTGAAAGTTAATCCTGCAGTTAGGAATCTGGGAATCTATTTTAAACACCATGCATCCACTACTGGAATTAAGTCCTTCATTGCACAGCTTATATCAAAAGGTATGGTATACACTTCCAGATATATCATAGCTTCACTATATTCATTAGTCATTACACTGAACATTGAGTACTATGTCCACTTTGGTATGTATTTATACAGATACCTGTCACACTCCATGCCACTTTCTCAAAAAACAGTGGAATTAATCATAAAAGCTATGCTGACTGTCTCATAACCCTATCCCTCTTCGTGGAATCTTAAAGGACTGTGCGAGGCAACAACTGCCTAGCATATACAACTTCAGGTTAGGAAATCGCAAATTCACCCTGGTTAAGCACCTTTGTCCCTCATGGATAGTGGAAGCATGTAAACATCCAAAATTCACTAGTTATAAACACCTATGGGCACTAGTATGTACACTATATAAGGACTATATGTCTAGGCTTCATACAATCCTCACATATCGCTAGCGTAATAAGAACCTATAAATCTGTGAATCTGCAAGTAAAAATCTGATAATGCCCCCCACCCCCCCAAAAAAAGAGAAAAATGAATTTCTGGATTAATTCCTTATTTATTCCCAGTTCAACTTTGTAGATCACCACATGGGAAAAGTTACGTTTCTGTCACTACAGTCACATTCCCCATAAATTAAAGAAGAAAAAAAAATTTAGCAGTTATGTAAAGAAAAGTGCTTAACTTTCTTTAAGTATTCATAGCAGTGTGGAGAGAAAAGCGTACCCAGATGACTGGAGAAGAAGCATACTCATGCAAATGTACAAGAACAAAGGGGACATCCACAATTATGGGCAGTACAGAGGCATCAAACTCCTATCACATTGCATGAAAGTTCTGGAGAGGGTGACTGATAAACGGAAACGCAGAGTAGAAGAGTGTAAGATGGGAGATGAGCAGTTCGGATTCAGATCAGGATGCAGTACAAGTGACCCGATGTTTGCAATGAGACAGATAGTTGAGAAGAAGCTAGAGATGAGGAAAGAGTCCATCTGGGCATTCCTAGACTTGGAGAAAGCAAATGACAAGGTCCCAAGAAAGCTGATCTGGGCAGTACTGTGGTGGTTTAAAGTCCCAGAAAGATTGGTAGAATTAGTGCAGGCTATGTACAAGGACCCAATGACTCAAGTACGAACAGTGTTCAGCCTCACAGAGGGGTTCCCAGTGGGAGTTGGTGTACACCATGGTTCAGCTCTGAGCCCACTGCTGTTCATACTGGTGACGGGATACATTAGCAAACAGGTTGGAGGGGACAGATCAACAAAATTGCTGTATGCAGATGATGTGACATTACAGTCAGACTCTGAGCAAGAACTGCAGCAAAGGATAGGGGAATGGAATGCAATACTGAAGGCAAATGGGATGAACCTAAGCACAGATAAGACAGTGATAATGGCAGCAAACTGGGGAAATCAGAAGCTGAGAATTGAGATAGAAGGAAAGATAGTGGAACAGGTAAATAGCTTCAAGTATCTGGGAGGGGTGGGTGAGGAGAAGGGAAGTCTGAATGAAGAGGTCAAAGCTAGAATCAGAGGGGCTACAGTCAAATGGCATAGAATCTCAGGTGTAGTTGATGACAGAAGAATGCCAAAGAATTTGAAAAGTAAGGTGTACAAAACAGTGGTGCAACCAGTACTACTGTATGGTACAAAAACCTGGGCAATAAAGGCAAAGCAGATGAAGGAGCTAGAGGTGATGGAAATGAAGTGCCTGAGAAGGGTGGTACGATGCACAATGTGGGACAGAAGAAGAAATGACAACATAAGAGCGGAAGCCAAAGTAGTTCCAATTGTAGAAAAGATCAAAGAGAACAGATTACGGTGGTTCGGACTCATGCAGAAAAGCAGAAGACAATCTGGTGAAGAAGATTTGGGACAGACAGGAAGAAGGTGCAAGAGGAAACGAGGATGTCTAGCAAACAGGTGGATGGAATGTGTGAAAGATCTGCCACAGTCAGGCACGAGTGTCGAAGAAGGCAGAAGGGTGCAACTGAATCGAGAGAGATGGCGACAGTTAACGCGATACCCCGACCCTATGTAGAAAATAGGAAACGGGGTAGCTGGTGATGATGATGAGGTAAAGGAAAGTGCTTAAATGGGTTCAGCAACATAACCACACATCATAACTTCAGTTTTAGTAATGCTTATCTATAATAAAATACAAAATATTAATTTAAAAACAAAACTCATATTTTATTACTGAAAGGACACATACATAGTGGCAAAATCAAAGCACAATTAAGCAACAACTGACCAGATTTTTGCCTTGTATTTTTGGTCTATTCCTAATAAAATGTGTAGTTTTCTAGCAAATCACTGGGATGAAGCCACTAAATAATGCATTCGAGTTTAAGACTTCATAGCCTTCAAAAAATGCAGGTTTACACGAATCCTGTTATGCACAACCTGGTTGTTAAGAGTAATATTTTAAAATGTGTCCCTATTTTGGAGACTTTGTGCCATTTCTATTTATGGTTTTGTCCAGCTTTCTTGACAGACATTTTCATTTTCAGATTTTATACCCTTCAGAAAATTTATGCTAATGCCCAACCTGTTATTCTATTAACTTTCCAAGTTTGTTTAAAATCTGGCCCAATTTTATGTATGGCTTTGTTTCTTGCTCTAACAGGTTGAGAAGTAAATGAAAAGGATAATCTTTTATTATTTAGATGAAAAGGATCAATGAATTTAATCTTATTTAGATGAAAATGATCAATGAATTTAATCTTATTTAGATGAAATGGCTCGATAAATAAAATACATAAAATTTACTTTTCTCTAAACTCCAATTGCCTGCGAGTGAAAGAAAGCAAAGCTGCGTGGGAATGGCTAACCCCGCCCCCTTCCCCAAACAGGTAACACCGCCCCCTTTCCACTCCGTGACGTCGGGTGTGGCGTAAGCAGGGGCTTTTCAGCCGAGGAAATCTAGACGCGAATATGGTTCCATACCCTTGACTTAGAGACAGGGCGCCGAGAAGAGTGCGAACTTTATGGCCTGCCTGAGAAAACTACCTAAATAAAAATTGTGCCCTTTACAAGACTGGCCTGTATGGCGCCCTAGGCGGTTGCCTAGTTCGCCTATGCCTAAGGCCGGCTGTGCTTAAAGAATATACAAAAGGGAGTTTGTATTTAAGTTTTGCTTTTCTTCTGACAGTGCAATGTCTCTGATGCTGTTCTCGCGCGCCAACTCTACTGCTACTGGGAAGAAGGAAAAGAGACTAATGGCAGAAGTCAACACATCACCCCTTAAACACTTTGTGGCTGCCAAGAAGAAAATTGGTGGCATATTTGAGCAGTTGGCAGCATACATCAAGGAGAGCTCCACGTTCCTAGATGGTAACGTTTCAATAGCAGACAGAATTTTGGGGGTATTAATAAATGGTTTGTAAAGCAAGGATTGTGGGTATTAATAAATGGTTTGTAAAGCAAGGATTGTATAAAGTCAGTGGAACATGCTTGCATGTGTCTTTTTAGGGAATGCTGGCCTGAATGTTATGGCTTTGCTGATTTTGTTGCTGCAAGGTGGCAGAAGCCTTGTTTACTTCTTAAGCACCTTTATTTTATTATCACTTGTGACATAGGCAAATTTACATTTATAAAAAAAGTAATTGAGCTGTATTAACAAATGAATAGTAAACATACTTCACGTATATTGCTATGTATCACTAAGCAATATTGTATAAGTTATTCAATTCCTGCCTGATTTTTTAAAAAAGAAACATCTTATTGAACCTTCACTTATGACATGAGCAATCATGCATTTATATAAATGAAAACAAACCGCACCGACAATTCTAATCCTGCCCAAGACAGCTGCTTGTGTTGTTGCTTAGAGACAACCTTGAAATCAGTGCAACTGCAGACATATTGGAGCTATTAACTGAGATGCTTTTCCCCAATCCTGACAAATACTCAGTGTTTTAACTGAGCAAGTTAGATCACTGTTATAGTAAAAGAGCTAGATGTGCTTCTTATGCCCCACACTGAACCCATCAAGCATTACAGAATATTTATTGGCTGGATATGGCATATTACTTCTTTCCCAATTAAAACTCGTAAATACCATATTTAGACCACAAAAATGCCCAGCCCTAACACACCTCACATTGTAATATAACCCTTCAAGGCCCTTATGTTGCATAAACCAAAACCAAGTTTTCACCACCAGGTACCTCAGTGTATTGTCCCTCATAGTCTTCCTTTCTAGCAATACCTTCTACTCTTTATGTAAACATAGCAAAGCATGTTGTTCTCTTGTTCACTGAGCCAATACTGTGTGTACTCACTCTGCATTTCTTCTGTTTTTACAGCCATTCCCAAGAAGGGTATTATGTTTAATATATTTTATGTGTATATATATATATATATATATATATATATATATATATATATATATATATATATATATATATGGGTCCATATGACTACATCAACAAGTCATAACATCGACATTCAGTACACGAAATCACCGACAGATTAAATAACCAAAATCCCACTTCACCGACATTCACAAGTTCGACAACGAAGCAGTCACTAAGTAAATGCCCCTAACCACTGCACAAAACTCCTACATGTACTAAACCGGGTCTACTTCAACACACTACACTACATAGCATACACACTAGCCCTGACCCAAACCCTAACCCTAAGGTCCGACACTATCGCACACTTCACCTACCTGCACCCTAACCCTAACTCACTTACCCACCCCTAGCCCAAGCTCCAACACTAACGCACACTTCACCTACCTGCACCCTAACCCTAACTCACTTACCCACCCCTAGCCCAAGCTCCGACACTAACGCACACTTCACCTACCTGCACCCTAACCCTAATTCACTTACCCACCCCTAGCCCAAGCTCCGACACTAACGCACACTTCACCTACCTGCACCCTAACTCACTTACCTGACCACTCCTACCTCCGTCACTGTCGCACACTTACCGGGTCGCTATCACACATTACCCTTGTCGGTCTTTCCGCTGTCGGGTTGTCGAACTTGTGAATGTCGGTGAAGTGGGATTTCGGTTATTTAATCTTTCGGTGATTTCGTGTCGGTGTACTGAATGTCGATGTTATGACTTGTCGATGTAGTCATATGGACCCATATATATATATATATATATATATATATATATATATATATATATATATATATGTGTGGGTGTGTGCGTGTGGTATTAATTTGAACACTATATATATGACCTTTTCTCCCTGGGGCTAATGAAAAGGTGCTATGTGGTCAGTTGGACAATCCTGTTTAACAAATGGAAATAAATAAGCTGACCATAGTGACCATTTGAGCTGGTATTCTGCATCTTTGGGTCTTACTTTCCAGGTGTTTGGGCCACTTGCGTTCTTTTAATCTGTGGTTGTCTCATTCCCCACCATCCCCTCCTCTTTCTTTTGATATATTTTTCCTTTGCTTAAACAAGATTTCTTACTTATCTAGCATAAACCCACTTAACTTCACCAAACTCATCACCACCCCCACTAGATTTTCTAAAAACAGTCAGGGCTCCATATTTGACTGGATTTTAGTTTCTGACCCCATCAAATTCTGTAATGCTGGCACCCTCCCAAATACTTTAAGCGACCATCTCCCTGCCTTTCTATTAGAACATTTTCCCAACCCCTTAAATTTCATCAGTACAAAACTATTTGGAACATGACTAATTTTAACTCATCAACATGCTAAAAGCTATAAACTGGTTCATCCTCAGGACACTGTCTCTTGATGAAGTGGTTAGCCACTTCAACACAACTTTCCTTGGTATCCTTAACCATCGGGATAGTATAAATAGCTCCATTGCACCTCCCTCTCAGATGGAACTGGCAACTATGCAGATTTCTACACCAATGTTTTATACAAACAGCTGTGTAACTGCATCGATTCAGCCTTACCTGATAGGACCAAAACAAGCTCCTCAAGGAAAACAAACCTGCCTGGTGGGCAACCCACCATTAGCAGGCTTTAATATAGGAGGAGGAAATTGCTGTCTAAAAGTAAGAGGGAGCGAGCCCTAAACTGGAAATACTCCCTCCTCAGCTTAAACAAGCAAGTAAGACTTCTTGTGAAGTCCTCCAAAGCAAACTATGAATCTAAACTAGCTTCCCCAACTAAAGGCAACCATAAGGCATTCTTTAGTTACATCCATAACCTAAAAGGAAAGGCCCAGATTTGTGCCAAACTGATAGTTTAATAATACCCCATATACTGAGCCTGTGGACATGGCTAACCTGTTAGCCATTAGGTTCTGTGAAAACTTTACTCCCCTCTGCCTGCCACACATACCCCATTACATCGCTACCACTGTCCTCTACCTTGTACCTCTAAAGAACGAGTTGTTAATGCCCTCTCTAAGGTCAGAAACACAGCATCTATAGGACCTAATAACACCCCAAGCTGCATCCAACATAGGCTCAAACAAGAATTAGCAGCACCATTGAGTACTCTTCAGTCATAGTCTAAGTACCAGCTTCATCTCAGCTGAATAGAAAAAGACCACCGTTATTCCCTTGCACAAAGGTGATGCTTCTACTGACCCAAGAAACTGTAGACCTAATAGTCAGACTAGCCTTATCTGCAAGGCCATGGAGCAAATCATCACAGACTTTATCAACAAAGATATAGGCAATCCCCAAACACTTGACCCTACTCAATTTGGATTTCTCAAAGGGAGATCATGCCTGTTAAACCTGGTGGACTTCTTCAAGACGGTCATCAAGGCCCTGGATGAGGGGAAATCTGTGCATGCAGCCTACCTAGACTTAGCCAAAGCTTTTGATACTATCCCCCCACTCTGGTATCATTGACAAACTCACCCAGCTAAGTATCAGCCCTTGTATCATTAGATGGGTCGCTAACTGGCTCACTGATGGAACACGTGTAGTCCAAATAGGGGAATCCACTTCCAACAACAGACCTGTAATGAGTGGTGTTCTACAGGGATCAATTCTGGGACTCTACTTTTTGGCATCTATTTCTCTGAAGTACAAGCAAAAACTAAAGGTCTGTGGCTGACAGTTTGCTGATGACTGCAAATTGGGAGAATCTCCAAATGATGTCATATCCTGCAAGAGTGTTTTAACACAAACATATGATTGGTGTCAAGTTCATGGCCTTAATAATTTTTTTTTTGCATTGACTTTATCATTCCTTTCAGTAAAAGTGATGTCCCCTGCTAACTACCGCATCAGTAGTAACACCTTAAGTACATACTCATGATATGAGACCTGGGCACACAGGTTGACAGCAACCGTACCTTTGACCACCATGTCTCCACACTGGTAAGAAGGTAGGCTTCCCTCAACTTCACCACCTTTCTCCTGCTGTAACTCTCCTGACAACCTCAAAATGACAGCAGAAGCCATTGCCTATCCTATATCTATCCTGGAAGCTTGCATACCATCAGTCTGGAAAAAATAATTTATTATACCATTACACAAAGATGGAAACTCCTCTGAAATGTCCAACTACCGACCTACTGCCTTACTGTTGCCCATCTCTAAACTCCTAGAAAAGTGTGTCCACTCACAACTACTCCACTACCTCCTTAAGAATCAGCTGCTCACTTCCACACAGCACGGTTGTAGACCAGGTCTCAGTACTAACACAGTTGTACTATCCTTCACTGACACAGTAAACAAAGCTCTCAACTTGGGTAAACTTGTCTCCTCTCTCTTCCTTGACCTGTCTGAGGCCTTTGACACTATTCCTCATCAACTTCTTAAAAGCTCAAAGATCTAGGAGTGCCCCCTCCTTCTACTAGGTTGTTCGCTAGTTACCTGTCAAACAGACAGCAGGCAGTTAAATGGCTCGACTCCATCTCCTCGTTTCAGAATACCTCCACTGGAGTTCCCAAGGCTCTGTCCTTGACCCCCTCTTATTCAGCATCTTTACAAATGACCTACATACCTCCTCCCAACAGAGTGCATGCATACAATATGCTGACGACTCCACTATCATCTCCTCATGTGACTCTATCTCACATCTCCAACAAATCACCAAAACTGCTTTTACATCCATTGAAAACTGGCTTACTAATAATCGACTACTGCTTAACCCCTTCAAAACTAAATTTCTACTTTTCACCCCCCAAAACTCACTCCCTAAATAAAAAGCAATTTACTATTCTCTCACAGAACAGCACAATAATTGAACTTTTGTTCCCCATACAAAACTACTAGGTGTCACTAGTGATGATCGCCTCCAGTTTGACCTACATATTTAAAATAGTATTAAGAAAACTCACCAGAAAAAAGTCTCTACAGGCACAAACATTTCCTATACACTACCGCTAAATTCACTCTAGCCACTTTCCACCTTCACTCTTGTATGGTACCCCAATTCTCACACTTACAAACCAGCACAAAAATTAAGCTTGAAACTTGCTACAATAAAATTGCTAAATTTGCCACCAATGCTAAATATTCCACTCCTCACTGTATATCCCTCCACACATTTAATTGGCTTGAACTTCCACAACACCTTACTTTGTTCAGCTTAAAATGGCACACAGAATCATTCAAAGACCCGTGGTCTGCCCAGCTCTCAATACTATCTTCCACAGCTACATACCTAACATATCTCTCAGTTCAGAAAACAAGCAGCTCTTAATAGAACATCAACCTAGGAAATCATCCGGACAAAGCCTGTACTCCTCCTCCATAGCAAAATCTGAAATACCCTCCCCTTATCTATCAGATCCAACCACATACACACATCCTTTAAAGTCTCACTTAAGGAACACCACTCCAAATCTTGGATCTGCTCCTGCTGAATCCCTGGCAGATAACCTTTACTACTTCATGACACTTCCACCACTTACCTCTGTTACTTAAAACTCTATCTTCCTTACCTTCCATTCTATTTATTTCATCATACCTTCTCTCTCCCCCTGGTCTTACTACTACACCCTTTCCCTTCTCTTCCAAATAGCCACCTCGCACCACTCTGTCTCCCAAGTAACTACTTCTGTATGTAATGTCGTGTTTAGCCTAGGCAGTATATTGAGTGGATATTTGTACTATCCTGTGTTTGTAACCAAATTTACAGCCAACAAAATAATCTTTAAAAGCCTTCTCAAAGCCCGCTTAACTGATTCATAGATCTGTACATGTTCTGACCCAGGCTAAACGACCCAAATCAGTTATCTAGCAACCTAATTAAACCTAAATCAACTTATCTAGCTGTTCCTAGTTGGTACTGTTACCTCTGTCTTCCTCAGCCCATTCATATTATTCTTACTTTATGCCAGTTTTTTTTTACCCTCAACGTACTATTAATATTCTTATCGTATATATTCATATTTTTCTTTCTTCTTCTGTCCAACACCTCAGTATCTCTTCCATCACAAATTTGCTGTGCTATTATTTTTATGTGTTATCTCTTAATAATCTATTTCTTGTAATATTTCTTATGTTTCTTGTAATGTTATAATTTTATGGAGCTTTTCTCCCCGGAAAATGGGCCATTGGCCCAGTAGGACTTTCTCGGTAAACAAACCTTAAATAAAATATTTTGTGCTACTATTAAGCTGAATGTGTTTGCTCTCTATTGCAGCGCTAATCTAAAAGTTAATATTGTTCATTATAAACGCTTGTCTAAATGGAGCTATTCTCCCTGGCCCTCCACTGAAAATAGACTCTTTCTGGCCTGGTTGGACTTTACCGGTAAACAAATGTCAAATAAGCATGTAATTATTTATTTATGTCAAAAACAGTCATGTCTTGAGTTGTCACTACTTTTTACTGTCACATTTGTATGCACAGTTGCTACTCAGTTTGTGACTTTTCAGAGGTAATTTCCCCTTTGGAAATATGGTGAATATGATTTAGTTCTTCTCAGTGCAGCAAAATGCAAGTATAAATACATGTAATCATTGAGCAGTTCATTGGAATCCGACTGGTCAAGCTTATTAGTTTTGATCCCATGTGATATAACACTGCAAACTGCTCTGTCGGATATGTGGGGTGAGTGGATTGGATTGACTGGGGAGACGATTTTTTGAGCTATGATACAGAATCTGAATTGCTTAGACATAGTAAAACCTTGCTGAGTCTAATTATGGTGGCTGCCAATAACCAGTTGCTAGAAAATATAAATCAAAGTGTAGACCAGCTTTAGCAGAAGTAGTGACTATAGTAACAGAGATAAAACAACTGGATTTGGGATCTTTAGTGCTGCGGTAGCGTTGTTGCCTTACAGTTAGACGTTGCCTGTTCGATTCTCAGAGCGTCTTCTGTGTGGCGACATGCGTGAATGGGCGTTCCTTCGTTGAAGGTTGTGCGTTAGGCCCGGCAAGCCAGTATGTAAAAATCTACTGCCAATCATTAGTGGACCGGAGTTCCGCTGTGGCGACCCCTAACCGGGAAAAGCCGAAAGACACAAGAAAAGTGACTGAGCAAACTACATATAGTGGATATAAAAATTATACACACCCCCCTATTAAAATGCCAGATTTTTGTGATATACAAATTGAGACCACAATAAATCATTTCAAAACTTTGCCCTCCTTTAATGTGACCTATAACCTGTACAATTCAATTGAAAAACAAATCTGTTAGGGGAAAAAATATAAAATATAAAACATGTACAGTAAGATGGTTGCATAACTGTGCGCACACTTAAACTAATACTTTGTTGAAGCACCTTTTGCTTTAATTACAGCATTCAGTCTTCTTAGGTACACACCTGCCATCATTTAAAGAGACTCTGATTAACCCCAAATAAAGTTCGGCTGTCCTAGTAGGATTTTCTTGATATTTACTCAGTTGCCTGCTACAACAAAAGCCATGGCTCGGAGAGAGCTTATACAGCATCAGTCAGGAGAAGGATACAAAACAATTTCCACAGCATTGGATATGTCATGGAGCACAGTGAAGATTGTCATCAAAAAGTGGAGAAAATATGGGACAACAGTGACGTTGCAAAGAGCTAGACATCCCTCCAAAATTGCTGAAAAGACCAGATGAAAACTGGTCAGGGAGGCTGCCATGCCAAGAGACCTATAGCAACACTGAAGGAGCTGCAGGAATTTCTGGCAAGTTCTGGTTGTGTACTACATGTGACAACAGTCTCCCATATTCTCCGTATGTCTGGCCTATGGGGTAGAGTTGCAAAATGGAAGCCTTTTCTTACACAGAAAAACATCCAAGCTTGGCTAAAATTTGCGAATACATAGTCTCCCAAATGCATGTGGTAAAATGTGTTATAGTTTGATGAGACCAAGGTTGAACTTTTTGGCCACAATTCCAAACGGTATGTTTGACGCAAAAACATCATCCCCACCATGAAGCATGGTTGGTGGCAGTATCATGCTTTGGGGTTGCTTTTCTTCGGCTGGAACTGGGACTTCAGTTAAGGTGGAGGGAATTATGAACAGTTTCAAATACCAGTCACTTTTGGCCCAAAACCTTCAGGCGTCTGCTAGAAAGCTAAAGATGAAGAGGAATTTCACCTTTCAACATGACAATGACCCCAAGCATACATCCAAATCAACAAAAGAATGGCTTCACCAGAAGAAAATTAATGTTTTGGAATGGCCCAGCCAGAGCTCAGACCTAAATCCAATAGAAACTCTGTGGGGTGACCTGAAGAGGGGCTGTGCACTAGAGATGCCCTCGCAATCTGACAGATTTGGAGCACTTTTGAAAGAAAGAGTGGGCAAATATTGCCAAGTCAAGATATGCCATGCTGACAAACTCCTACCCAAGAAGACTGAATGTTGTAATTAAAGCAAAAGGTGCTTCAACAAAGTACTTAAGGGTGTGCACAGTTATGCAACCAGCTTATTATACGTTTTTTATATTTTTCCCCCCAATAGATTTGTTTTTCAATTGAATTGTACAGGTTATAGGTCACATTAAAGGTGCGAAAAGTTTTGAAATGATTTGTTGTGGTCTCGTTTTTATTATCACAAAAACCTGGCATTTTAACAGGGGTGTGTACACTTTATATCCACTGTAGGAAAAAATGGGAATTGTAGGAACAATATATGCAGAGAAGGCACATTAAGAGGCAGGATTTGAATGATCCATATAATGCTTAACTGACAGTGACTGGATAGATTAAGTGATGTATAATGTCTGCAACTACAGTTGTTTCAGTGGTGTCTGTGATGTATAATGTTTGCACCTGAAGTGATGTCAGTGTTTGTTTTTTCATTTATATAAATATAACCTTGCCTATGTCATACATGATATTTATTAAAGATGTTTATTGGAAAAAAAAAACTAACACTGGATTGCATGGAGTGGGAGTGTCCCCATATGTAAAGGGCTATGTTGTTACTTCTGTTAATATAACATACTTTGAAGTTGCAAAACCTTGGGATAAATTAAATACATTTTTACAATCCATGCCTTTCAGTGGACAAGCTCAGTCACTCAGGTTGTGCTAAAATTCTGGCAATTACACTACACAATCGCAAACTAGTGTGGCAACAGTTTAGTTTTAAATAAGTTCCCTTTTGGATTATATGTGAAGTATCCTTTTTGTATCATTTGCAGCCACAGTTGCATTCTAAGCCTTGGGATTGATCTGTAAGTTTCTTTTCTGTTGTGTGCTGCCGTTACGTTGTTGCCACCATACCACTCAGCTGTGACTTCTTTCTCCCCTTGTGTCACAATTTTGGGTGTTTTGTGTGTGTGTGTGTATGAGAGAGATACCTCCTTATTCTAGTAAGTGTGACTGCAGCAAGTAAATTACCCAAGTCAACATTCATAAAAGATGTGTGTGCGCTGAAGTCCTTAATATTTATACGACTCATGTGAAACTTACGCTGTTTGACATAACATCTCTCTCCTTGTGTTCAGGGGAGGAGCAGCTTTTTGCCTTTTTGTTAGAGTGCCAAGTTCAGAAAAAGGCTTGTCATCTCCCTTTTGGCTCTGTGTTTGGACAGTTGTGGGGAGGGTCATGTCTCCTTCCTCTCCTCCTAGTTCTTCTATGAATCCTTTCTTATTAAGGTATGTTAAGTGTACTGAGAAGCCTGTTGCTCTTAAATTGTCAAAACTATTAGACAGTTGGCCATTAAAGCTAAACCTGTTAAATTGATAGTATCAGAGTTATGCCTTATTCTAATGCAGAGATATCCATGCCACTTGGTGGAGATTCCTTCCCGCTGCTGCTTATCTTTGGAAGCAGTAGCGAGTTCTATGACAAGTCCTGCTTCTCCTGCATTCTAGGGACATACTTTTACTTGAGGGCCCTTCTCCTCTCCCCCTGCAGTCTAGAAGTGTCCAGCACTTTCAGGCATTGATTTTATGTAGAACTTGGCAGTGCAGTCAAGGAGCTGCAGCACAGGCAGACAGTTTTCCACCTCCTTTCTGCTTCAAGAGACATAAAAATAGATCTAGTGTGAACATTTGTTTCTTGCCTCCCATAGTGAATCCATGGGCTCTCCACTTCAGGTGTCAGTAATGTTTTATGAGCTCACAGAAAGTCTCATCAGATTTGACCCCTTAGGGAAGATTTTGACAAAGGGTCCATTTCTCTACCTTTGTTTCTAGAAGGCCCTGAATTAAGGAAGGTGTTACAGAGGATAGTGAGAGGAAGCTGGCCTTCCTGGGAAACTTCCTGCTCTCATAAGAGATTTCATCTGCCTGTCTCATAAAGCTTCCTCCAGAGTTTTACTTGGGTAGATATTAGTGACAGTACACAAGCCAGCACGTAAAAACCTACTGCCAATCATTAGCGGCCCGGAGTTCCGCTGTGGCGACCCCTGGCCGGGAAAAGCCGAAAGACACAAACAAAAACAGCCAGTGTAGCTTGGGAGAATCTGGACTCTAGTGCCATATCCAAGAAAGTGATGATATCTTCAGACCTGCTGTCTATGTTGAGGCACCAAAACTGGATTAAGACTGACTGTGTGGCCACCTTGAATATGAATCCCTCTCCTCAGTGTCTGCCTTTGCAATCCCTATAATATAAAGTCCAACCCTTGGGCAAGCTGGTGAAGATGGGCCTTCACATTCACAGCTTTGTTTCTTAGCATGCTGTGTTAGCTCCACATGCAGTTCATTTCATTGAGTATTTTGGATGAGTACTATTTTTTTATTAGTATTTTGTAATTATTCTTTTTATTGACCAGGTTAGTCCCATTAGGCTAATAGCCTATTTTCAAATGAGACCTGAGGTGGTATTTATACCGCTAGGGGAAATTTAGCCGGGGCATTGAGGAACTACTACTACTCTTCAGTAGGCACTGTGGAATAATTTGCATCCACCTGAGCTACCACCAACTCAAGCAGATGGAACCTTGGTTTAACAGGTCATCCTAAGGATGATGCACTTCAGTGTAAGCAGTCAGTCTGCCTGGTGTGGGAATAGAACCCACAGACTTCTGCACCAAAGGAAGGTGCGCTACCTGTTGTGCCACTGACAGTGCTGAAAGTCTGTCTGACAGATCTGTTTAAAGGAGCAGTTCATTAGTCGGTGTGCCATATACTCCATGGACAGCAGTATATTGGTTCAAGTAGCATTTAATGACCAGTTGGAGCCTGCATGGACAGTAGCATTCAACATAGTTATGCATCAGAATTTCTGGCTGTATTTTAGTACTGTGGAGGGCAGTAAAGAAATGTTTGACTGCATCCTTTTCACAAACCTTTGCTGTTTGGGTCTGAAGTTGATTCATGGGCCTGAAGGAGAATGGACAGACCTTTTCTGTTCCCAGGGTCGTTCATTCTCCCCACCCTTCCTTCTCTGAGACTGAAAGAAGATGGAGTAAGCTGATTTTTTAGGTTCATAAGTTTATAGTAGGCTAATGACCACCATGGTCTTTATAAGCTTAGCCATGCAAGTTAGCCCAGTTGTATCCCTGTTTATCATGGACATTTATTAAGAAGTGGTATGTTAGAAGTTTCTAGAGGTTGTGTGTGGGGTGTATGGTAGTTTGGGCATTACTGACTGCCTGTGTTTATCAGAGACATGGGGGGGGGGGGGGCAGACCCAGGGTGAGTTTCTGAATTTCTGAATTTCCATCCATTTCTGAAGACTGTGCCTTAAAAGAGTTAGGGATAGATTCTCCTTCATATTGATGGGGAGCCTGTTACAGAGCATGGAGATCCTCTGAGACATTTCTGTCTTATCAATATGTCCTGTTTATGTCAAAAGCAAAATTTAAATCCCTGGCTCTACTAGTTCTGATGCTGTTTATTTTGTGGATGTGGAAAAGGTCCATCAGAGCTGAATCAGAGGATGCCTTGTATGCCAGGCATAAACTGCTTCCTCAGAAGCCTGTTGGATACTGAATATAGAGAAAGGGTGTTAAAGCGATCAGTACATGAATGCAAAGCCATGGAACAAATCATAGACATAATCAACAAAGACATAGGCAACTTTCAGACAATGGACCCAACCTAGTCTGGCTTTGTCAAGGGAAGGTCATGCCTGTTAAATCTGGGGGACTTCGAGAAGGTCACCAAGGCAATGGATGAGGGGAAAACTGTGCACAATGACTACCTAGACCTAGATTCTCCTGGTAATAAACTTTTTGTGGGTGTGCCAGCTGTTACACATGTTTGGTCAGGTACAGGTTGAAGGGGAAATTGTACTCGATGATGTGTCTGATAAGGGCCGAATTAAGTGGCAGTATGACTTCCTTTGACTGGATGTCATACCATTACTTATAAGTTGGGCAGCATAAAATGATTTTTTTACTACATTAGTCACATGTTGATCAAAGGCCAGATTAGTGTCTTAATTTGTTCCCAGATCCCTGACTACCAGGCCAACTTTTCAGGGTGTCTTATCAATGGAGTATTTAGCCTGGGTGGCAGTTTTCCCGAAAAGCAGTATAATGCATTTCTTCGCCTTGAGTTTTAGTTTGTGACTTTGGCACCAGTTATTTGTTTGTTAGGCCCTCTTTTAAGATGTTTTCGTCTTGGGGGATATCTGTGATATTTCCCAATTTACAATTTACAGACTTGGTTAGTCAAAGGCCTTTGATATTAGCCTTCACCCTCTGAGAAGTAGATGCCAGATAAGAGTGATCCTGGCATAGAACCCTGAGGTACCCTGCTGGGTGGCTGGTCTCTTAGTGGAGGTGGGCTTACAGTTCCTGACTTCCTTTGTTCTGTGAGCCAGCTGGCAACTTGGCGAGTTATGTAGGGGTTTATGCCCATTTCAGTGAGATTGTCAACCATACCAGAGTGTAGTATTGTAGCAAACACCTTAGCTAGGTCTAGGTAGTCATTATGCACAGTTTTCCCCTCATCCATTGCCTTGGTGACCTTCTCGAAGTCCCCCAGATTTAATAGGCATGACCTTCCCTTGACAAAGCCAGACTAGGTTGGGTCCATTGTCTGAAAGTTGCCTATGTCTTTGTTGATTATGTCTATGATTTGTTCCATGGCTTTGCATTTTAGACTAGTCAGACTAATAGGTCTGTAGTTTCTGGGGTTGGATGATGGTCCACCCTTGTGTAGTGGGATAACCATTGCAGTCCTCCATTGCCATGGTACAGATCCTGTTTGAGGCTATAGTTGAAAAGTGACTCAAGTGGTCCAGATAGGTCATATTTCAAGCTATTTAGGACGCATCCCAGGATATTGTCTGGGCCCACTGAGGCTGTAGTTTTGGCCTGAGCGCCACCGGAACCTGTTCCCTCTTAATAGTTGGGAGAGGTTATGCTAGTAGGAATTTCATGGTGGGGGGGATGTTTGAGCTTAAATTGTCAGCCAGCAAATTTGCTGTGTTGCTGTGCTCAGTGATTGTGGTACTGTTGACTACCAGTTCGGCACACTGAGTAGGGTGAATGGGTTTGGGAGCTCTAGTCCTGTGTTTGAGTTCAAAACGGGTAAGGCAGACTCAAAGAACACAGGAAAATCAGTAGCAAGGTTAACAGAAAGGTACTAGAATCCAACTTTAAGCAGGTATGTACAGCTATAAAAAGTACTGAAGCAGTACTGCCACTATTGCTATGCCACCAAAGACTACGCTACTGGACTATGCAGACGTTTACCAGTAATGCTGTAATAAATGACTAAAAAGCCTCAAAATTGGCAGTAAATCAGTCCTCCCAGAACTGTGAAAGAAGCTACAAGACTGATGACCCCAGACTGGGTACAAAATAAAAAATGCTACCCTTTACTTGTAATTCTACTTATGGAAATAGAAGTGCAGTAGAATTTATAAACCGAGTTAAAAGCTTGTAGTAATGCGCAATCTTCACAAAACTGTGAAAGAAGGTATAAAACTAAGGTCCCCAGAACAAACTAAAAAAAATAAGAACAGATACTTTTTTGTACTTGTGTGCTTTTTGCCTGCTTTTTAGGCAGAATGTTACCACCACAGAGGCCGCTACAAGTGCAGATTAAAATATTTAAGCAGAATTTAAATAAAAGCTGTTTTCTTCCTTTTTGATGAAAAGCTTGTATGTCACACCTCTCATAGTCTTGAACAAAAGGCTCCGAGAGGTGTCCTACACTGCAAACCCAATGGTAGCAGAAGGATGGACCTGATCAGTCATCTTCACCAAGACACCTGTAGTGCTGTTTGTATGAGGGTGGCAGAATTTTTAAGAATGCTAACCTCTCCCAAAAGGGGGGTGTCACCTTTGTCCCGACTCCCATTCTGGCCATCTTCCTTTTTGGAGGCAGTTGGCAAGAAGTTGCTCCTTCATCTTCCTCAGTGGTGCAGAATATCCAAGCATAGATGGGTAAGACAGCTCGTCAAGAACAGCTACTTCATCCCATTCAAGTCCATGCAGAGGGACAGCCCCCTTTTGGTGGAATTCAGCAGCCCTAAAAATGTTTCCAGTAAGAGGAGGGGAAAGGAAGGAGACCTGATCACACACACACACACACACACACACACACACACACACACACACACACACACTCTGCCAGACATGCACCAACATTTTGTAAAGAGGGTCATCCAGGAGGTTTACACACACACTGCCAGACATGCACCAACATTTTGTAAAGAGGGTCATCCAGGAGGTTTAAGTAGACCAGTGAAGACAAGGATTTTTCTCTAGGCTGTTTTTGGTGGCCAGATCAACTTGGGGCCACTGCCCAATAGTAGATCTCAGAGACCTAAATACTCAAATGTCTTTCTGCATTCCATCCTCCATGTCTATCAAGAGGATATTTGATGTGATATTTTGACCTTTAGAATGAAATAAACGCATGAAAGTTGCTGAAGCATCCTGGAAGTGTGACTACAAGTTCAGTTCCTACCGTTTTGTCGCATCTCAGTGCCCCCAGATATTCACCAAATGCATAGTGATGGTGGTGCTGGCGGCAGCAACAGTTATTGCCACCTGTAGGGCCCCAGAGTTTTGCCTTACTTAGATGGTTGACTGCTAGTTTTACCTAGAAATGAGAGGCTTATTAAACCCACAGGGTTTCTTCTTGTCCTGGTTATTTCTGTGGCTAGAGATTGCCATCAGTCTAATCTCACACATTGTCATGCCTACAAATAGGTACTATAAGTTCCACATTATGTCATGTTTACCTCCAGAGAGAGGTATACAGTAGGGAGCCCTTTAAAGAGTTTGAGGGTCATTAAGGTCTTCTGAATTAAGTGCTTAGCACGGTATATGCAGAAGGGGGCATTAGTATTCACTGATATGCTTATCGCATCTATTAATAATGTGGGACTATAGTTTCTGTGGACCTTGGGTATATGGGTCTATATCATGTCATCATCGAACCATCACTTCATTGAATGGCATTTCATCGGAAGCGCTGTTTATTGAACTCCCCTCATGTTGGGGGCCTGTGCCCCCCACCCCACCCCCGCTAATTATATCAAGACCACACTACAGTGGGGAAAGGGCAAATTTTCCGATCCCTACCATAATGTGATCTGAGTAAGAACAGTTCAACAAAATGCCATTCGAAATGCTGTTCAATGAACTGTTCTTTTGATGATATAATAGGGACCGAAGTATATACCATGATGGATAAGTTGTGAAAGAACCATTAATAGAGACTGGTGACCTTTTCCTTAACTTCCGTATGTAATGCAGTGTAATCTGGAAGTATGCTTTGACTCTGATTTTACACAGTTTCACTGTGCCATGCATTTATTTTGTAATATGAAATGAGTGGTTCTTTTGTAATGATGTATAATGAAGTCTAGTGTCTTATAGAATGTTTGCGTTTTACTCTTTAGAAACATACAAGAACGAAGATCTGGACCCCATTACAACAGAGGAACAGGTGTCTGATGTTAAAGGTTACTTGGCCAAGGTTATTGGCATTAGTGAGGTGCTAGCTCGACGACACATGAAAGTAGCATTTTTTGGAAGGTGAGTTGCAATGTTAGAATAATTAAAATTTCATGAAAATTTGAAAACAAAAATGTGAAAAAATACATATAATAATCATAAATATGATTTGCACTAGCTGTTATCTAAAGGTGTGAAACTCATCTGGTTTCCACTTTCAACAGACCTTTCTTCCTAGTACCATTTTACTGGTGAACTGCTTACAGTTCAGTCATAGCAGTTGTGATGACTTGGAATACATGTTACATACTCCCTTTCTCTCTCTTTCTTTCCAGCGCTGAATAGTTTGTGCTTAATTTCAAGTTTTGCTTTGAAACTACTTTATAACTTTGAACTGATTTATGCCCCCTTTTTGAAAACTGGATAGGTAGGGTCTGTGACTTTTTTCTATATAATTAGTCTAAACTGTGTGTGTGTGTGTGTGTGTGTGTGTGTGTGTGTGTGTGTGTGTGTGTGTGTGTGTATATATATATATGTATATGTGTATGTATGTATATGTGTGTGTATATATATATATTATATTACACACACATTCACGTATACATATATACATATATATAAATGCAAAGACTGGAGCTTTAACAGCCTGTAGTGATTCACAAGCTAACAGAAATGCATACTTTTTTTTGCCACCCACCACCTGCTGCTGACAAACGCCCTGCTTCCACTAGCGCATTCATTTTTCCTCTCCTTTCCTCCTCCTAGGAGGGAAAGGGGTATGGCAAAATTGTGCCATAACCTTAGACACAGATGTCCTCCCTCCATAGGGAGGTAATGGCCTTTCCAGGTTGTTATAGGTTAGAACGTGAGAGACAGGCAACATATGTGTGGCCAGGGATAGGGATTGTAGATATAGAAGAGATGAGAAAACTGTAACTGGGAAAAGAGCTAGCTTAACATTATGATCACAGTCATCCACAGTGCAAGATTGCTTACCTGCTTATCTTCATCACCAACTACCAAATGATTAGTAGTCTGCTCACAAACCTCAAAACACTCCTCGTCTTCCCCAGGGAATGCTGTGATTACAAGCAGAATCCCTAATCCTCCCTCAAGGATAAGCAAGCTGATAGGCTACTGGCTTCCATCTCCCCCCTTGTCTGGAGCTACCAGTGCCAAAGTCACTAATAGGAATTGGGTCATCAGGGTCACAGTCGGGCTTCTTCCCTTTGTACCATGGAGCCGGGCTTGACATACGGACTTTGAAGTTGAATATGTATTGCTTAGTTCTCCTGCTCTGTCCAATTCCCTGTTCATCAGATAAGCTTTAAATTATTTCTCCTTTGTCCCCACCTTCCCACCCAGCAGGAATGTGTACTGTCCAGCATATGTATTTGTTTGCTCATTTTTTTAAAAGGTATAAAACCACTGGTCACAATTGACTGTTTTTAGGTGTGGTATGACAGCACTGTTTTGCCAACTTACTAAATCTGATGTCAGTCTTCATTTATTCCTTGACATATGGGTTCACTTCTGAGTATCGGAACTGACTCTGCGATTACTACAGCCTGTGAGAACCAAAAAAAAAACACTCTAGACCAAGTTCTACCCAGAATGCTTCTCTCCAATTTACTTCAGATCTCATTTGCCTGTGAGAGGCGCTTTGCCAAATTGCCCTTTTTTTTTTCAAAAGAAAAAAATGGTATTTCTCCCTACATTTGCTGTAGTCTGTTTGCCATCACTGGTATCTTTCTGTACCTTCGGTACTCTCTTCTACCGTTGTTGGTAGCTTTCCTCTCCTTTTCTGTTATTGGGTTGTTTGTGGTATTAGTTGTGTAAGATTATGGCTGACAAAGTTAAAGGAACTTCTGGGTTTAAAAAATCTGAAGTGTGTGACCATAAGATGCCCAATTCTGATGGGCATTCTCTTTGTGTCTATTACCTGGGCTCAGTCCACTTGCAAGGGGATTGTTCAGTCTGTCATGCCTTTAGTCACCGGGCCCTGGTAGAAAGGAAAAATAAATTGTTGCTAAAGGGGATAGTTAAATCTGATTTTGAGAAGGCCTTGCCTAGTTTTTCTGGTAAAAGCAAAATGGGCATATCTCCCCCTTCCTCTTCATCTTCAGCCTCCAAATTAGACAAACCAAAAAAGAGGAATCGACTGGTGCCAGTTTCTCCCTTGGTACCAACAACCAAAAAAACTGAGCTTTGGTTCATTCCATCTCTGCAAAACCTACACTTTCTGGCACAGAAGCTGGCATCTCCTCTGACATTATCAGAACAAATATTAGATCAGCCTATGGAGCCGGCAGCCACAGTGTCGCCTTCTGTTGTGGCACCAATATCTTCGGATCCAACAGAATGTCATGAATTTCCTTTCTTGAATAAACCTAGGACCAGATATTCCCCATCCATAGATCCTTTTGCTGGTCAGTTACCCAGCCCATTTTTGGAAAGACCAAAATCCCCCTCTACCCAGTCAGTTTGTTCCACTAGGATCCTGACAGAAATAGACATGTTGAGGTTGGTGGATCAGCTCCTTGTGGCGAGGGGACTTTCAAGTGCATCCTCTTGTTTCAACCTCTTTGGGTGCCAGAGTCCCTCCTTCTGTGACCCCTCCTACTGTTCTTCCTCTGAGGCCTTGGAGATTCTGGCTCTGAGTTTTCCGATGCCGGTTGTTTTGGTTCCAACAAGATCTGCATCTCCAGTACCAGTTTCTACCCTGAGTTCTTTGGCTGTGTTGGATCCTGAGAAAACTCTGGGTCATGGCTATGCTGTTGGCTATGAGGGGCAGGACACGACTCGTCCCTTTTTGGCCCTAAAGTTTAAAAAACTTTGTCCCGGTTTGAGAAAGATGGAAAGATCCTTTCTGCAGTGGACATATGTTTTGCTCCTCCTCAGCGGTCTTTCTGCAGGAACCAGAGTAGTGGGGAAAATGTGGTTCAGAAAGTCCCAAGGGCCTTTTCAGGATACATGTGGCAGTGGCTCTCCCAGGGGTGGAAAGGGGAGCTTTAATGGAAGACACCGGTTCCATGGACTCCTTTCCTGGTAAACCCTATCAGCACTTCTGAAAGGAGGTCCAGTGGCTTTCTTCTGGAAGCAGTCAGGGGGGTGTCTGTCCTTGCACCAACATGCCTGGCTTCAGATAACTTCGGATGTTTGGTTGCAAAGGATTATAACCAGAGGATGCACTATACCTTTTCTTTCTCTTCCAAACAATTTCAGCAAAATCCCCAATGTTCCACCCAGTCAGAAGGAACCAGCAGTACTAGAAATTCAAGAACTGCTACAAAAAAGTGTCATCCAAGAGGTCCCACCAGACCAGAAAGAATCCAGAATTTACTCAAGATTCTTTTTAGTGCCAAAAGAGACAGGGGATTAGAGACCAATTTTGGATCTGAGTGTTTTGAACGAGTCTGTCCAACAGACAAAATTCCAGATGGTCATGGTTCAGTCTGTTCTCCCATTTCTAGGGAGAGATGATCGGATGCGCTCGATAGATCTCCAGGATGTGTTTTACCACATAAAAATGGATGAGCACTCCAGGAGATTTCTGTGCTTCTGGCTGCGAGCCGGTCATCATCAGTTCAGAGCTCTCCCCTTTGGCCTCACCACAGCCCCCAGGGTGTTCACCAAATACATGGCAGCAGTAGCAGCTCACTTGAGACTGCAAGGATTCCAGGTGTTTCTGTACTTGGACGACTGGCCCATTACTGCTTCTGCCAGGCATCCACTAGAACAAGCAAGAGACTATGTTCTCTAGACCTGCCCCAACCTGGGGATTACAGTAAATTACAAAAAATCACAACTGACTGCAGCACAAACTGTAGAGTTCATAGGAGTGGTGCTAAATACCAGTACTTGCATAGCTTCCCTTCCCTTTCCAAGATCGCAAAAGATCAAGGCCCAAGTGAAAAAAGTTGTCATAAACAAGAGTAGCCTCACGACTAGTCTTGCAGGCCTTAGGCTCGTTGGCAGCTGCCATTACGTTAGTTCCTCTTAACAAGCTTTCACATGAGAATTCTTCAGCAGCTTCTAACATCTCAGTGGTCCATTCTGGATCAGCCAGTGTCCACTCAGGTTTTGATTACCAATTGTTGCAAGACAGAACTAGCTTGGTGGATTCAGTCAGACATAATTTTCTTGGGCTGTCTGTTCTGTCTCAGCCCCAAGCCATAGTGACCACGGACGCTTCCCAAATGGGTTGGGGGGATTATCTTGGCAAGAATGTCTGAGGCACTTCATCCCCTTTAGAGGCCAACTTGTACATCAGTGTTCTGGAGCTGAGGACAGTGCTTTTAGCATTTTAGGCCTTTCAAACTGCTCTTCCCTCAGGAACAATTGCAGTTCGAATAGACTATGTCGGTAGTTTGGCACATCAGCAAACAGTGAGGAACAAAGTCATTCCCCCTTTGTCAAGAACGTCTCTTGAGTCTGGGTGGGTGATCTGTTCAACCGCTTTCTGCTAGCAACGCATACCATTGTGATAGCAGACAAAACTGAGCAGATGCATTCTCCTGCTTCACAAGTGGTCTCTCAATCCCATAGTGGTGAGGAAAATTTTTCATCACTGGGGCCAGCCTTGCTGTGACCTGTTTGCATCACCTCTGAATAACAAGTGCAGCACCTGCTTTGCCCTGGTCCCACCTCTGGGGAAGTCCCTGAGAGATGCCCTTCGCATGATTGGCCCTCAAGATTTCTGTACTCCTTCCTTTCCCCCTCGTTTCCTTTAATTCCTCCGTCCCCAAGTAATGTGATCAGGTTGAAGAGCAAAGTAATCCTCGTTGCTCCCTTCTGGTCTTCACAGATTTGGTTCCCCTTTGTTTGGGGTTATCTGATTCAGTGCCTGTTGACTCTAGACTGAGATCCAGATTTCCTCCAGTGGCTCTACTCGACAGAGGCAGTGGAACCTCACCGGAGTGTCATGTTTAATCATAGCCTCACCTCAGGCTTCGTGCCCAATGAGTGGCACACAGCTACAGTTATCCCACTCCACAAGGGGGCCCTCCACCTTGGATCCCGGGAACTACTGTCCCATCAGTCTGTCGAGCCTGATCTGCAAGAGCATAGAACGCATTATCATGGAACTTATAAACAAAGACATTGGCAACCTTCAAATACTGGACCCCACCCAGTTTGGCTTCATGAAGGGCCGATCTTGTCTCTTGAACCTGATTGACATTGTCAAACCCTGAGCTGTTGGACATGCTCCACTTAAAGAAATCCCAATCCTTCAGAGCCACACGCTCCAGGGATCTTAACCTTGTCTTCACAATGAACAAAACATGCTGGAGGAATAGGTTCCTGACCTAGAGACTCCCCATACTCTGTAATAGACTGCCCATACATGTCAAGCAGAGCGCCTCCTTGGCCGTCTTCAAAAGGAACCTTGACCATTAGATATGGGCGATAGGAAATTCACCCAGGTTATCACATCAGTCAGCCTGCTAGACAGGGGTCCAGGGAAGTAAATATTGCGGGAAGAAATATCCAGGGAATTGTTTGGCTAGGCTTATATAGGCCCTAGTGCCGGTAGCCTAGTACCAACCTATGAACCTAAGGTTGGGTGGCAAGATGCTTGGGTAATCCTATGGGCTAGGCTTGTTAAGGCTCCAGGGCCATTAGCCTAGTACACACCTGTGAACCTATGAGAGGGGTTAGTTTACCCAAACCTTCAGAACCTCAGGCTCACATCTTGGCTTCTCCTGTTCTATTAATTGCCAGGTGTAATTCTCTAGCTTCCCCAGTAGTAAGATTCTTTTGGCCTCACACAAACCCTCCACTAGAAGACTCTATAAGAGTAAATGGAAGATATTTTCCTACTGGGCTCTTATAAGAACATTGACTATTTCTCCACTCCCATCAACAAAATCTTAGAATTTTTAGCTTTGCTCTTTGAAGAAGGAGCCTCTTCCTCTACTCTTAAGGTTCAGCTAGCATTTTTTTCAAATTTTCTTAATTGGTTCAAAAAATACTCCTTTAATTGCTCAACTTTGGAAAGCATTCTTAAAAAGGACTTTATTGTTAAAACCACCGTATAAAGATCCATTTGTACCCTGAGGTCTTATTACAGACAACAGTACATTCCCCCTTTGAGCCTGCTGGCAACTGCAACCTAAAATTTTTATCTTGGAAAACTATTTTGTAGTAGCGGAGAGTTTCCTTGAGAACAAACTGTTCCTTTCTGCCAAAGGTGGTGTCAGAAACAAATATCAATCAGACTATCAGTTTACCAGTCTTTTTTTCCCAGTTTCTCAAACAAAGGTGAATACACTTTACATTTATTGGACATCCATAGACGATTGTGATTTTATCTCCGTAGACAAAAGACATTAGGAAATCTGACCAACTGTTTGTCTCCTTTTCAAATACCAGAATGGGTAAGCCGGTATCCAGGGTTACCTTGTATAGATGGTTGAAATATTGTATATCCTTCATATACAAAAAAAAAAAGAAAGTTGAATTGCCTGGGCTTGTCAGGACACACTCTGAGATCCATAGCTACTTCAGCAATTTTTCATTCGAAGAAAATGTCTCCAAAGCAAACTGCAGCCATCTAGGCAGTGGTATAAAGTCTCAAATCCCCTGCTAACACATTCATTAATAACTCCTGTGCAGAGGAGTAAACAAATGCCCCATAAAACCACCTAGGCAACTGTATAGATACTGCTGTACCTGACCATATCAAAACCAGGTTCTCCAGAAAAAACAGGCCACCCTGGTGGACCTAGAGTATAAATAGGTTATATAACAAAAGGAAGAAACTGATGTTTAAGAAGAAGAGGGAAGTTACTCAGCAGAAGAATACCCTCCACAGCTTGAATAAGGAAATGCGATATCTTGTAAAGTCCTCTAAACCTAGTTATAAATACTACTAGGTTACTATCCCTAGCTAAGGATAATCATAAGGCATTCTTTAGCTATGTCTGAAATCTAAAAGGGAATGCCCAACTATGTGCCAGACTTAAAGTAGATGGTGGTACTTATACTGAACCTGATGAAATGACAAACCTGCTAGCTGATAGATTTGGTGCAGACTTCACCTCCCTGTCCCCACCAGTCATATTCCAAAGCATACATGACACCAGTCCTCTGCCTAGTATGTTCAAAGAGCAGGTAATATCCGTGCTCTCCAAGGCCAAAAACATGGCCTGTATGGGACCAGATAACATCCCTTGCTGCTTACTAAACAATCTAAAACGAGACCTAGTGGAACCACTTGGCACTCTGTTTAACCTTAGCCTGAACACTGGCTTTGTTCCAGCAGAGTGGAGAACAGCAACCGTAATTTGCTTGCACAAAGGATCCATCAAGCGACCCTGGGAATTATAGACCCATAAGCCTAACCAACCTTGTCTGCAAGGCCATAGAAAGAGTCATCATGAACTTTATCAACAAGGACAGAGGTGACTTTCAAACTCTGACCTGACCCAGTTTGGCTTTAAGGGTAGATTATGCTTATGGAACCTGGTGG
Organism: Protopterus annectens; assembly: GCF_019279795.1. NCBI lineage: Eukaryota > Metazoa > Chordata > Ceratodontiformes > Protopteridae > Protopterus > Protopterus annectens. Next base: position 1,589,899,013 of record NC_056729.1, read on the forward strand.
ACTTCTTTGAGAATGTCACCAAAGCCCTGAATGAAGGCAAACCAGTGTGTACTGCCTATCTTGACTTAGCCAAGGCTTTTGACACAATTCTGCACTTGTGTATCATTGTGAAACTCTCCCAACAGATCACCAACAGAAAGAATACTGTCAAAGTTGGGGATTTCATCTCTTCCAGTCCACCAGTGGCATACCACAAGGATCTGTCCTGTGCCCTCTACTGCTTGGAATCTATTTCTCTAAAGTTCAGGGGAAAGTAAATGGCCTGTGGCTTACCAAGTTTGCTGATGATTGCAAACTGGGCACAATGGTTGAGCCCCCAAACGATGTTAACATATTACAAAAGGGGCTCTAACACAGGCAAATGACTGGTGCCAAAGCCACGGACTAAAACTAAATGCAAAAAAGTGCATTATTATTTCCTTTGGCAAAGAGGAAGTCCATTCAAATTACAGTATTGACAGCACCCCCTAAGCTCAAACTCATCGGTGCAAGATTTGGGAACACAGGTTGATGGCAATCTAAACTTCATTCACCATGTGTCCGCAATGGTAAGCAAAAGCCTTCCACATTGCGCATCTCATTAGTAAGGGCATCGCATCCAAGTTGAAGGATGTTATAACTCCTGTGTGCTTGACCCCCATCAGATCACTAATAGAGTAGAACGTTCCCTTTTGCATGTACCTCACCAGATACCTGCAGCAGCTGGAGAGACGACAGAGGTTTCTTACCAATAAAATTCAGGGCCTCCAAAATATGACCTGCATGGAAGGACTGAAAGCCCTGTCACTGTACTATAGCAACATCTGTATAACATGACTAGGCTTATAAAGGCCCTGGGACCCTTAACCTAAGTGAACTTCTATGAACCTGTAAGACCCTCCTGGAGTAATTTTATGGTACCTTTCCAGTCAACCAGGTTTAATTTGACCGATGTAACTTGCCGAGGAAGTTTTGTTTCAGAGCTGGGTAAGTGATGAGTAATAAATTTCTCTCCAGTGTTTTATGTATATATGTTCCAATGGATATTTGACTTGCTAACAGACAAGTAGGACATGGACCCTAATGGCGTGGAGTGCATAGCATGAATCACATTTGCAAGTGCCTATAAGGAACTGAGTAAAGGAATAGCATTTCAAGTCTTTGCTGGTAGTGCAGGGACTGTAGGTTAGCAGTCTTTGTTAGGAGCCTATGGGGCCCTTCCAGTTGCTGAATATGTCAAGAAAGGTATGTCTTTGAAAAGTAGTATGCGTGTTTTGTTAAAGTATAAGTAATCTGTAAAGTACAAAGAATGTGACACACCTTTTGCTGGAGTCCTTAGCTCACTGAATTTATTTGACTTAATGTCAAGAATTTGGACACTATCTTTCCACAAATGCAGGGGCCAAATGGTATGCAACTTCAGGCCTAAGACACTTTAACTCTATATCGCACTTCCCACAAGACATTCAGGAGTATATGGTGATACATCTAGAGAGGATTACTTTCCCATAACTGTCCTGCATGCCAGATCTTAAATCTAATCCTCTCTACACCCATAACTATAATTTCAGTTCTTCCTTCCAACACCCTTAAAAATTCTAAGTCAACATGGAGTCAGATTTGCCCAAGTTGTAGCCCCAAGGCAACCTAATGCTGAAGATGTAAAGTTGTTTCGACTGTTGACTTAGTGTGATGGTTTTGAGCAGGGTAGTGAATGCTGTCTCCAGTTTTTTGTAACTTATGACCTTTCTCACTTGATCTTAAAGAATATGTCGTATTATAAAGTTTGTTGGGAATCAGTAAACAGCATTTTCCCTATAACTCAGCTTTTCAGAAATAGTGAATAGTTTGCTGTTTATTTCTATGACAAGTAATTTGTCCTTTGTTGTGCTTCATTCTTAATGCCCTTCTTTTTGGGGAAATCAAAGAGCACTGTCTGGTTAAGTGACTTGTTTGGAGTTGTACACCAGACAGATGAAGGATGACGGACTCAAACCCTGAACTACAAAATGAAGTTTATCAGTGCGTGGACTTAAGGTTGTCTAAGGAGAGCAAATAGGCCTGATTGTCAATCTGTTGTCTTCTAACCAATCAAAAGGGGTTAAGAATTAAGATTTGTGTGTGTTTGAAAGGGGAAGAGGGATAGAACAATGGGAAAATCTGAATGGGTGGAAGAGAATCTTAAAGATGAGTGTGTGCAAGGAGGTGCCTCAGTGGCACAGAGGAGATTGTGTGCAGACTGAACTAGGTGGTCCAAGTTGGATTAGTGCACCCCATCCTTGTGGAGTCAGCAGGGGCCTTAGGGATAAGACAGCAGTTGGTCAGCTAACCTACTGAGGTAAGAAGATCTTTTTGTTATTACAGAAGCCCACAGTGGAGACAAAGGGCTCTAGTCCTGTAGTGAAATTATTGGAATGCACCAGCAGATGTCAGCAGACAGGTTTGCATTGGTGTGAATGACTACAGGGCAAAAGGCAAAGTCTTCCACCAGTTAACACTGTACTGGGTTGTTCTCTTCTTTAACCAATCCATGAGCTTTCACTAACTAGTTCTCCACCTGTGGGATCCCTGGCTGACAGGGCAATGTGGTCAGGTATTGGGGGTGATTATAAAAGATAGAGGAGGGGCTCCTAGAAATGGATGACAAGATAGCAGTGAGAAAAATCAAGAATGTTATTTAAAAGACTGATGTGAAGGATAAGTGGAGCTGAAACATTTTCATAAAATTTAACTATGTAAGACATTAAGCCAGTAGACATTGTTGTAGTAATATAGGAGAAATGTTTGACACTGCGGTGGTGGTGCTGCGGTAGCGTTGTCGCCTCACAGTTAGACGTTGCCAGTTCGATTCTCAGAGCGTCTTCTGTGTAGCGACATGCGTGAATGGGCGTTCCTTCGTTGAAGGTTGTGCGTTAGGCCCGGCAAGCCAGTACATAAAAAATCTACTGCCAATCATTAGTGGACTGGAGTTCCGCTGTGGCGACCCCTAACCGGGAAAAGCCGAAAGACACAAACAAAGTGTATGAACAAATTTATAGATTTTTTTTTTTTTGTGCACTATAGGAGGTGGCCGACTCCTCAGGTATGCCAGGATGTACGTTATTAATTATTGAATTCCAGCATGCCTGCAGTGTACTTTCTGTTAGAACTGCATAGGGACGTATGAAATGTGAATGTGTGAAAAGAGAATGAATATTCAAGAAGTAAATTTATTGCTGTAGTAGAACCTGTAGTATGTCCAGTAGTTAAGTGTACAAATGTGTAGTAATTTAGGTGTTGGCAGAGTTGTTCAGAAACCAAGGACATTTAAAAAGCACATGAGTTATTGCAGTTTTAATCCGATAAATATTTTGGGTTAAAAGCTTTATTTTTCATATTGGTTAGATCTGTACAAGAGATGGTGGGAGCATATGAAATAAAGAATATGTTAGGGAAAAGTAAAGTTACAAGCAAGAAAGTTCAGAGGACTTGGAAAGGACACCATTGTTTAAAATTAGTGTAGTGCATGGATTATTATATTAATAAGTTAATATGGTAAGAAATAGGGAATGCAGTGTGTGTAATGGTTGAAGTCCACTGATAAACGTTGTATACCGTGTATCTTTAAATATAATTGTGTGTTTACATTGTTTCTGGTTTCCATCATGAACCATGGTATCTTTAACATCCATCTAAATCATGACCAGCTGTGGGGGTTGGAATCTCACTTTAATAGATCATCCAGAGTGATGCATCTCTTGGATTGTAGTGGCCCCCCCTGCCTGTGGTGCACCTCCCAGAGTGTAGTGGCCCCCCCTGCCTGTGGTGCACCTCCCAGAGTGTAGTGGCCCCCGCTGCCTGTGGTGCACCTCCCCGGAGTGTAGTGGCCCCCGCTGCCTGTGGTGCACCTCCCCGGAGTGTAGTGGCCCCCGCTGCCTGTGGTGCACCTCCCCGGAGTGTAGTGGCCCCCGCTGCCTGTGGTGCACCTCCCCGGAGTGTAGTGGCCCCCGCTGCCTGTGGTGCACCTCCCCGGAGTGTAGTGGCCCCCGCTGCCTGTGGTGCACCTCCCCGGGGTGTAGTGGCCCCCCTGCCTGTGGTGCACCTCCCGGGGTGTAGTGGCCCCCCCTGCCTGTGGTGCACCTCCCGGGGTGTAGTGGCCCCCCCTGCCTGTGGTGCACCTCCCGGGGTGTAGTGGCCCCCCCTGCCTGTGCTGCACCTCCCCGGGTGTAGTGGCCCCCTGCCTGTGGCGCACCTCCCGGGGTGTAGTGGCCCCCCCCTGCCTGTGGCGCACCTCCCGGGGTGTAGTGGCCCCCCCTGCCTGTGGCGCACCTCCCGGGGTGTAGTGGCCCCCCCTGCCTGTGGCGCACCTCCCGGGGTGTAGTGCCCCCCCCCGCCTGTGGCGCACCACCTGGAGCATAGCGCCAATAGCTTGTGGCATAGTAATGTAGTAGCATTTGATTGTGAATCCACCTGCCTTTTGTAGGGATTAAACACATATTCTGATTTTTCCTGCTGTTTGTGATGAGTGTGGGGCTTAGCCACTGACATTGTTGGAATACTTGGCAGCAATCCCAAGTCTTGTAGTTTTCCAGTCTCATTCTCCTAGTGCACACTGTCCTTATCGAGTTAGGCAACGTGACAGTAGTCTGGTGCATCAAAAAAGAAAGGGTGAAGTTTCTTTCTTCCTTTGGGAGTTTCCAAAGTTTCTTGGAATTTAGTGTATACTACTCATTTTCCTAAATAGAGCCCTTTATTTATTTACCGTGTGAATAGTTTCTTTGTTAGCTTACTTTTCTAACAGTGAAACATCCTTATATACACCTCTTTACTTCTAACAGTGCCAAGTGTCACTGATACTGACATCTTTCCAAATACATTCTGAAGCCATATGTTGGTCTTTGCTGTGAACGGTACTCCTTGTTTCCCCTGCTTCATCTCATCAGAGAACATAGAAATCTTCCTTCATGACTTATCTGTAATGCTTGTTTTTCTAACATATCAAGACAGCCATGGAATCTTCTTGTGGAGCATGTTTTTATGCCACTTCATCCTGGACTAGTCATCCTCTGTTCATTTTATGCTCAGGTCTCATTTCCTTGCTCTGCATGCATTACTCTTGAATTTCATTAATGATGTGGGTTTCGGATATTTCTTCATCAGAGTCCTTAACATAACACATTTTCAACTCAAAATGGACTGTGTGAAGTGCAAGCTGTTCTTTATTTGTGCTGATTCATAATCTTTTTCCCAGCTCATTTGCTGCAAAGCGAGTTGTGGTATACCTAGAGAAGGTGATTTGTAAGTGTCTCAGCTGTTCATCTGCATTATTTCAAGGATTCATATAACAGTGCATATTTAGTCTGAAGGTCTTTTGCATTGGTTACAGTATTTTGGTGCATTCTTCCGCTTTTGAGATGGATCTCAGAATTTTTACTAGACAATAAAGCAATATAGATGGCCTGCTGATACAATCAGAGAATTCCCATGTTCATTAGTCAAAAATACCTGTGGTCACTGGATCATGAAAAATGACAACCACGGGTGTTGCTTTTGTCAGAGATTGGAATATGATGCTGATGGCTGCTGCAGATAACAAGGCATTCAGCCCCATAGTATGCCAGTATTGAATGTAAAAGCCTCATGAGGCTTTCATCCGTTTTCCATCTTAAGAGGAATGCAGTTGACCCAGCAAAAGGACTGACCAGAAGACTCATTTAGTAGTCTCTGTAAAAAGAAGGGGTTGGGCATAATGGTTAAGGTAACCAATCCAATGCAGAAAAGCAAACAGACAGAGGCAGGAACCAGCGTGTAAAAAAACGTAGTAAATCACAAAGTCCAAAGGCATACACGCTGTCCAACTGGCAATAGAACGCTAGGTATCTAAAAGTCACAATGAAATCTCCACGAATCAAAAAATGAAACTTCTCGATGTCAGATAAAACTTTAATTTAACAGAACGTAGTGAGCGCTTTCGCCAACAGGCTTCATCAGACTTATCACATTTCACAGCTCTTCAAACATTTAAATAGTATCACATAAATTCCAATTGGTTGCTCGCAATACCTGGTGACCCATATCATAATTTTAAAGTGCTCAGTACATAAAAATGTTTAAAAACGTAAAAACTGAATTTAAGAAATGTGTCCAAGTACACACTAACACATTCCCCTTTACATATCAAAAACAGTAACAAAACAAAGTAAAATAAAATAAAACATTCAAAAACAACACATATACATATAGTTACGATCATAAGAAACACTCTAGTTGCATCAAGCCCAACTTAGAATGGATCAAATAGTTAACATCATAATATTAGTAAACAGAGCATAACCTCCTTCAAGACAAGGGTGAATTGGATCGCTTATCTTACATGAGTAACTGTCATAACACCCCAAGTATGCTCCTAATTCCCTACGTAAGAAAAAATGTTGTAGCAACTAACTAAAGACTGACCTACCAAAAAATCATGCAATTATTGGAAACAGTGGTCAGAAAAAACACTCATATTTGCATCAAGACCAACCTAGAGTAACAAACTGTAGAGAACCTAATCTTAAAAACAGCATGGCATGACCTTCTAAAAAAGGAGATTACGGATCGCTTATCTAACATGAAAGAATGTCAAACCAGCCCAGACATACCTCTATTCCCGACAAAGGGGGATGATGTTATAACACCTAAAATAAAGCTGACCTACTGAAAATCATGCTAGTGTTAAAACAGCAGGGCGGACCCTATTAAGAAAAAGGGGGGGGGGAGTGGTGTGAGGATCGCTGAATGTTACATGAAGAACTGTTGTAACACATCAATCATGGCTGTAAACCATAAGAAAGGAAGAATCTGTGTCCTCTAACAAAAGGCTAATCTACTGATATAGCGGAAATAAATCTAATCATACCGCTAAATATATAATCAATAATAGGGGCATGCGTTATATTCACAGGGATCAGAATTGATACTGTAAACCATAAGAAAGGACAAATCTGTATCCTCTAACAAAAGGCTAATCTACTAATATAGCGGAAATAAAATAAATCTAATCATACCGCTAAATATATAAAATCAATAATAGGGGCATGCGTTATATTCACAGGGATCAGAATTGATACTGATGCTGTGTATCAATACTAAACCTTATGATGTATCTATGGTTAACCCATCATGAAGTAAAAAGTGGATAAAACGCATATCCCTAACCAAGCCTGAATCATCTAGGCGTAAGTTCATAAAATGATATAAATAACAAATAACAAAAACTATTCAACGGGGCTTAAAAATCCTTCTATTTTTTAGAAAAGGTTTAATTTGTACTTTATCATTCAACCCAGGTGGTATATCAGATCTAAACCTGATAATCCACCTGGTTTCACATTCCAGGGTTCTATTAATACTGTCTCCCCCCTCTAATACCCTGTCTCAATTCCTGTATTACATAGAATGAAAAAGTGTGTTCACTTCCTGCCTCCTTATAGTGTCTAGCTAGAGCGTTAATGTCTGAACCTATTCTAACTTGATAATTGTGTTCTCTAATCCGGTAATGGTAATAGGACCCCACAGGTAGTGGGAGATCTACAGGCAGATAAGAATCTCCCCTCTGATAACATACACATACAAGTGGTTAGACCAAAAGATTATGGTAACAATTATTCTACTACTAGTAAAGTTAATATTCCCTTCCCTATTGCACAAGACAATTTTTTGGGAAGGAGAAGGTCTGCAAGCAGGGGCAGACAAAAGAGAAAGGGTTCCATGGAGGAACAGCAAGGACCCACCATAAAGAAAATGTGGGAGAAGACCGTACACTAGCAGTGAATTTGTCAAGTAAAATTTTAACCGATTTTGAGGAACAGGTATTAAATAAAGGTTTGAGTTTCATCCCGACTAGAAAGACTGATTTAGTAGATATTGTTATTGACACAAAGTTATTCACTAGGAAGGTACAATTAACCATGGATTTTGGGAAAGATAGACAAGAGGGAGGACCCAGGAGATTTAGAGCGAATAGCACATATGTTCCACAGTTACATCCTACTTTAGAGGTATTCAGTAATGTTGTGGAAAATGAGGTTTATGAATACTATCAGTATAATAGGGGCAATAATCATAAATCTAACCTGAATTATCTACAAAGGAGAGCCCTAAATGACCTTAAGAATGATCGGTCACTGGTGATTAGACCAGCAGATAAGGGTGGTCCGATTGTCCTTATGGACATTTCTGACTACAATGCAAGAATGAAACATCTGTTGGATGATGAAGATTCCTATCTTAGAATAGATCGTTGCATGGTAGCAGATAAGGTATTTGGCATTTACTATAAACTTGATGACCTATTAATGTCGTCTGACATTACAAAAGAGCTATATGATTTTTTCAAGGTTAAAGACCCAGTTATACCTATTGTCCAGGGACTTCTGAAGGTACATAAGTCCTTAACAGACCCATCCATGAGACCGATCGTAGCTGGTCAGGGATGGGCTACAGAACCCCTTTCAGTATATACTGATAGTGTTTTAAGACCATTGGTGGATGATAACATAAGGATACTCAAGGACAGTAAACAATTCTTACTAGATTTGTATACTTTTATGAAGGACTTAAGGGATGACCAACCTTTTCTATTGGTAACCCTTGATGTGGTCAGTCTTTTCACAGTGATTCCTAATGATATAGGATTGTCATACATTTCTGATTATTTAAGTGTCCATTCACAATTTACTGATAAAAAAGTGGAATTAATAACTCTATTCCTGGAAATGATTTTGACAAACAATATTTTTGTATTTGATAATGATTTGTACCTTCAAAAAGATGGCGTAGCTATGGGCACCTCCTGTGCCAATAGCTACGCCAACTTGGTTATGGCCACTTGGGAAGATAGATACTTATGTGTCAATGATTTGTATAGGCAATATGTGGGTTGTACCGTAGATTTGTGGACTAATCTTTTTCTATGGTTAGGAGATGAAGAGACTTTAGAGAGTTTTGTCCACATGTTAAATACATCCACCCATTTTCTTAAATTTACAGTTAACTTTTCAAGGACTAATATTTCCTACCTGGATGTTGAGATTTGTAGGATGGGGAATGGGTTGCTGAATACTTCCATTCATAGGAAGGCCTGTCATAGAAATAACCTTTTACACAGACGAAGTATGCACCCTACGTATGTTTTTAATAATGTCCTTAAAGGACAATTTATGAGAGCATCACGCTTGAATCCTAGTGATGAGAAGTTTCAACTGGAGATCGCAGATTTAATGGGAAGGTTTTTAGAGAGAGGGTATGATCAGAGAAAAATTAATGAGATCATTACAGAAGTGGAAGCGATGAGATCTGGTAGAGCTAGACCCTTTTTTATGGAGCAAGAGGAATATTTGCAGGTAACTAAAGAACCTGATGATACAGTTAAAGCAATAATTTCTTATAGTAAGAATAGTGCGGATTTAGCAAATGTGTTATATAAACATTGGGATATACTCCTTTCGGATAGGGAAGTGAGTAAGGTAGTGGGCCCAAAACCAAAGATGACATACAGGAATTTTCCTAACTTAAAGAGATTATTGTGTAGGCCAAAATACACATTAACAATAGACACGGACATTAGTAATAATTTAAACACTTCACCCTGTGGCAAATGTAACCAATGTAGTTACATTAACCTGGATACAGAATGTATACATCCGAAAACAATGCGGAAGTTCACTTTTCACAGTCATACTAACTGTGCAACTAGACATGTTGTTTATTTGGCCCTATGCAAGTCATGCCCATGTTATTATATTGGAAAGACTAACCGCATGTTAAAGGAGCGGATTAGAGAACACAATTATCAAGTTAGAATAGGTTCAGACATTAACGCTCTAGCTAGACACTATAAGGAGGCAGGAAGTGAACACACTTTTTCATTCTATGTAATACAGGAATTGAGACAGGGTATTAGAGGGGGAGACATTATTAATAGAACCCTGGAATGTGAAACCAGGTGGATTATCAGGTTTAGATCTGATATACCACCTGGGTTGAGTGATAAAGTACAAATTAAACCTTTTCTAAAAAATAGAAGGATTTTTAAGCCCCGTTGAATAGTTTTTGTCATTTGTTATTTATATCATTTTATGAACTTACGCCTAGATGATTCAGGCTTGGTTAGGGATATGCGTTTTATCCAGTTTTTACTTCATGATGGGTTAACCATAGATACATCATAAGGTTTAGTATTGATACACAGCATCAGTATCAATTCTGATCCCTGTGAATATAACGCATGCCCCTATTATTGATTTTATATATTTAGCGGTATGATTAGATTTATTTTATTTCCGCTATATTAGTAGATTAGCCTTTTGTTAGAGGATACAGATTTGTCCTTTCTTATGGTTTACAGTATCAATTCTGATCCCTGTGAATATAACGCATGCCCCTATTATTGATTATATATTTAGCGGTATGATTAGATTTATTTTATTTCCGCTATATCAGTAGATTAGCCTTTTGTTAGAGGACACAGATTCTTCCTTTCTTATGGTTTACAGCCATGATTGATGTGTTACAACAGTTCTTCATGTAACATTCAGCGATCCTCACACCACTCCCCCCCCCCTTCTTAATAGGGTCCGCCCTGCTGTTTTAACACTAGCATGATTTTCAGTAGGTCAGCTTTATTTTAGGTGTTATAACATCATCCCCCTTTGTCGGGAATAGAGGTATGTCTGGGCTGGTTTGACATTCTTTCATGTTAGATAAGCGATCCGTAATCTCCTTTTTTAGAAGGTCATGCCATGCTGTTTTTAAGATTAGGTTCTCTACAGTTTGTTACTCTAGGTTGGTCTTGATGCAAATATGAGTGTTTTTTCTGACCACTGTTTCCAATAATTGCATGATTTTTTGGTAGGTCAGTTTTTAGTTAGTTGCTACAACATTTTTTCTTACGTAGGGAATTAGGAGCATACTTGGGGTGTTATGACAGTTACTCATGTAAGATAAGCGATCCAATTCACCCTTGTCTTGAAGGAGGTTATGCTCTGTTTACTAATATTATGATGTTAACTATTTGATCCATTCTAAGTTGGGCTTGATGCAACTAGAGTGTTTCTTATGATCGTAACTATATATGTGTTGTTTTTGAATGTTTTATTTTATTTTACTTTGTTTTGTTACTGTTTTTGATATGTAAAGGGGAATGTGTTAGTGTGTACTTGGACACATTTCTTAAATTCAGTTTTTATGTTTTTAAACATTTTTATGTACTGAGCACTTTAAAATTATGATATGGGTCACCAGGTATTGCGAGCAATCAATTGGAATTTATGTGATACTATTTAAATGTTTGAAGAGCTGTGAAATGTGATAAGTCTGATGAAGCCGGTTGGCGAAAGCGCTCACTACGTTCTGTTAAATTAAAGTTTTATCTGACATCGAGAAGTTTCATTTTTTGATTCGTGGAGATTTCATTGTGACTTTTAGATACCTAGCGTTCTATTGCCAGTTGGACAGCGTGTATGCCTTTGGACTTTATAATGGTTAAGGTGTTTACCGGATAGACACAAGGTACAGAGTTCAGTTCTCATCTTTGTAAGGTAAATTGGCTAGAATTAAAATGGCCTACAAGAACAGCTAGCATAGTACTGTGACAATGGAATTGCCCTTTCATTTTACCACATTCACTGGCACAGCAGATAGCACACTTGCCTTTGGTGCTGAAAGTCTAAAAGGCTATGGGTTGTTTACCCATTCTTGGATCTATATTAGGCTATCAGAAATTCATCCCTGCTCTAGCGTCTGTCTCTCTGACATTAAATCGCCCCGTACATAAATCAAATTTGTGGGTCACATTTGGGTTGCACGACTAGGCTTATAAGGGTTGTTAGCCTAGTGTACACCTTTGAACCCATGAACATTTTGAATAGTGTTTTATTGGCTGTTAATCTGTTGTCCTTTCATTATTGGCCTCTTTATTCTTTATATGAGGTGTTCAGACTTTACTTCATAAAAAATGCTTGTCCTCTAGAGTTTAAGTTAAAATATGAAACGGGGCTCTTCACATGTATGTACTGCTTGTTTTAATCACTTTCAGAACATGTGTAGCTCACATACAGAAAGGCTAGAAGATTTCAGAAAATATTATCTGTATGGCTCGTGCAGCACCACTAGAAAATTGCAACAGTTGTTAAAAGATGTGGAAATGTTTTACATTTAATTGTAGGAATACTGCAGGCTTCGGTACCCAACCCTACTACCCATTAATAGTTCTATGTAGTGCTGCTTATATTAGTCATGTAGGTTACTAGACAGATATGCTGTCGTATATAGCTGCTTTCAGCTTAAGCTTGTATTTGATGCACTGTAGACTAACCTTCACATAACATATGCTCAAGGCTATTAAATTTCACAAGCAGTATATACACACACACACACACACACACACACACACACACACACACACACACACACACACACACACACACACTCTAAGCATTTATTCTGGTACTTCATCTTAAATGGATTATAATGTCTGTTTTTCTGAAAAATGAATTTGTAAATGAGTTGTGTAACTGCCCCTCCAACATTTCCATTGACAGTAAAAAAAATTTAATTCCAAAACCTTTTAAATGCAAAGAACATAAATTGCCAAAAATGTGGTAAGCATAAGTATGCTATTGCCAATGGAGATGACAAGAATGCTGTGTGTAAACATTATAAAGAAAATAAATGCAAAGTTAACTTTAAATGTGTAGTGTAAGAAGCAGTGAGAAAACACTAACAGTATTGTTAACATAGAGGAAGAGCTAGGATGACTCTAGTACTGTTGGCAGGTAAAACTAAATGCATGTTTTTTTCCCTGGGCTTAATAATAGAGAGGAATTTGGGTACTTGCGTGTTATCACAACCAGATTTTTAACCACTCGATAATACGCAAGTGGCAATACCTGTTGACAGTTGTGCAGTTTCTAAGACAGTTTACAGTTCATTTGGACAGAACACAAAAAAAACAAGTATTTCACACTAATTTAAATAGTACAAAATTTGAATTGCCGTTATAGAGAAATAGCAGCCCAGTTTCTCATTTCGCGGACAAGCACGATTCCGAGCATGACAACTGGGTGTTTTGTATGCTGTACACAGTTAACGGCAGTCTGCCAGTAATATGTCTTCAAATTATGGCACTCAGTTTTTAGGTAGGCAAAGTACCTACTATGCTTAACCTACACTCTTCAAAACCTCTATTAATGAGATGGCACACCATGGACGGAAGGTACAGTCCTGCTGATTTTTAAAGTGGTGCAATTCATACTGTGATCTCGGAATGACTTCATCTTTACGTGGAAAGGGGTGTGTGAAGTTTTTAACTGCTATTCTGTCAATGTGGTAATGAGATACAGTAGTAGACTGAACGCAGACACAAACACACAAATGCAAAAATAATTGGCAGGATTCACGATGGCTTGCATGAGTAGTGTAAGACTCCATGCAGCCATCGTGATCCAGGAACAGCCTGAATGTGCGTGTAAGAGAGCACCTAAAATGGCTCTTACACGGGCAGGGCGTGGATATGCTAATTACCTCACTTGCAGCCGAAAGGCATGCAAATGAGGTAATTTTGCGATCCAGGAAGCAGAAACCTGCCCGTGTAAGAGCTGTGTTATCTGCAGAAATGTACTCAGTTGATAACTGAGTACCATTCTGCAAATAACACAATGAAGCCTTGTCAGCTCCAAATAAAGGTTGCAAATGTCCCAGGCTGCATGCCAATGGCCAAGTATGTGGCCACTGGCAACGTACCCTGATGCAAACTTGAAATAATTTTTTTTTTCGGCGATCGCCGATGTTTAAACGTAGCGCAGCGTCGCACAAACGGGCTGCGCTATAAAAAACCAGAAAAATAAAAATATTAAACACACAAATGTGGGTTTATGCAAAGCATGAGTTTACAATGGAAGGGAATAGCAGGCTAAAACAACATGGCCACCGAGTAGGGGTTGCTAAGGGGGGAAGCGGAGTGTAAGACATGTAACTAAGCATTAGTAGGCAATCCTATGTAAATGAGTGGTAGGATAGTGAATCGCACTGTTACATAGAAAATGAGCACATTCCGTGCAGTGAGGATAAGGGGGAGTAACAGAGTAGGAGATGGGTGACATCATGGGGGGAATGTATGAAAGGAATGCAGCTCATTGGAGCACAGTGACATGTGAAAGCTGTCAGTCACACATCATGGAAAGAGGAGTGTCAACAAGTAGGCATGGGAAAGCCAAGAAATGGAAGGTGTACACTATATGGATAACACCAAAGTTTCTTGCTGGGAGTGCATGTGTGCTGGTAGGCGCGAGTAAGATAGTGCGCGCGTGTAAGCGTGAGTGCGCACGTTTAAGGCAGAGTAAGCATGTAGGAGCCTGTTTAAACACCTGTATGCTTGTTTGCGCTGGTGTGCGCGCGTTTCAACCCGAATAAGCAGATTCTAGTCCATCTACGCATGTGTGCACGCGTGTTAGCCACTGTGAGCGTGATTTTGCTGGTATGCACGTTGCTCCCCCCTGAGGAAACAGAAGGGAAAAAGGAAACATAGGAAATAGGAAGCTAGCATGGATTACTGGCAGAGCTAGCAGGTGAAAACGATCAGAAGCAGGCAATTACACAGGCAGAACAGTAGCCCACCCCAGCACTTAAAACTCTGCAAACAGTGCAGAATGTTTCTCTCAAGAGACACTGCAACAGAGGAGTAAGCTATTAGAAGTGAAAACTGAAAAAGCTTCACTCAGACCAAAAATGCTAGGGGCTGCCATAACTGTTATAAGGAGACATATGCAACTTGCTGAGGGTGGTGACTATATGCAAAAGCTGCCAGACAACCCACAGTGAGGAGACGGAGAAGAGTGTACAGGCCCAGGGTCACCTACCAGGGGTTACATGAGCTGGAGATAGTGGAGCGCTATAGAGTGGACAGAGACCTCCTGCAGCAAATTGTTGAGCCATGCAGGCCACGCCTCACACACAGAACCAACAGAGGGGAACCCATCCCAGTGGAAACCAAGGTATGTGTTGGCCTAAGAATACTAGCAACAGGTACCTTCCAGAGACCAACTGGTGATATGATGGGGATATCACAGGCATCAGCATCCAGGGTACTGCACCAGTTCCTGGATGCCATGTCAGCACATGTCGGTGAGCATGTATATTTCCCCAATTCCTGTGAGATATTGGCCAGCAATATGCGTCCCTTCCAGCAAATAGCGGAATACCCTGAGGTAGTGGGTGCAATAGACTGCACGCATATACGCATTAAAGCACCAGCCGGTGAGCGGGGTAGGGCCTACATTAACCGCAAGGGCTTCCCCTTCATCAACTGTTAGGTTGTGTGTGATGCCCAGGGCATAATAATGAATGTGTGTGCTGTCTGCCCTGGAAGCTACCATGATTCTCATATCTGGCATTTGAGACAGCTGTACCAGACATTTGCCAATGGGGACATCCCACATGGTCACTTAGTGGGGGATGCTGGCTATGCACTGGAGCCGTGGCTGATGACACCCATCAGAAATGCACACACACCTGAACAAGAATGCCATAATGAGGCACACGCACAAACATGAAATGTAATTGAGCGTGTGTTTGGGCTGCTCAAGTCACGGTTCCGGTGCCTGGACACATCTGGTGCAGCCTTGCAGTACTCACCAACTATATGTACCCAAATTGTCATGGTATGTGCTATGCTACATAATATGATTCTGCGAAAACAGCTGCAGCAGGACCAGCATAGGGCTGGGCCAAACAGCCCCCCACCATTGCCAAGCCAATCAGAGGCAGAGCATGACTCGGAAGAAGAACAACCTGAGCCTGCCCAAGTAGGCAGAAGGAGGCGTGCCCAGTATGCCTTGGCCTTGGCAAAGCGGCAACGCATAGCACATACACTGGCTCAGTAGGAACCCAGGAAATGATACCTCTCTCTGACTCACAGATATAGTAAAAGGGATGCCTAAGTTGACACAACCTGCTATCAAACATGTACAGGGAGTGTAGTATGTGCATCCAACATAGACAGCCCTGCAGCACCACCTGAGGCATGATTGCCATGTGTTAAGCAATGTAACACCATGTAGTGTATGCAAACTTGATGACCCTGACTAACATCCTACCCTCACCAAGCATGATGCCACAATATGAAGACGAGATGATCAATTACAATAATTGGCTTAAGTATTGCTGTTAGTCACAGGGGATCCAATGCGTGCCAGCCTGGGATGACATGCTGAGCAAGACATGATGCTCCACCTGCTAGGGATGGCATGCACCTATCAGTCCTGGCCTTTAGGATACTGGCAAAGGCTGTTGTCACCCCCACTGTGCCTTGAATAGGTAAGGCTCAAAACACAAACCCACCTCCATAGGTATCACAAGGGGTAAGAACCTAGATGTAATGCTACCCAATGCCAGATGTCTAAACTGCAAGATGCATGCAGTCTAAACTCCCATCAGCATGGAGAATGTTGATATCTCTCCTGTAACCGAAAACTGGGTTAAGGCTCACAAGAGCACCCTAACACTACCAGGTTACACCTCATACCGTGCTTTACAGCCCCAAAACATGGAGCAAACTACAAAAGGAGGGTGACTAGCAATAATTGTCAAGGATAACCACACCCCCATGTTGGTACCACAACAAGTAGCAGCATGGACTATCCATGGTCAAGTAACAGTGGCTAAGACTGCCTGCCAGTTTGTAGCCTGCTACAGACTACCCTCCTAATGCCAGGAACTACACTTGGCCTACGTTGGAACACATGGAAATATCAAGCTCTCCAAACAACATTATATTGGGTGACTGAAAATAACATAGACTGGGAGCATTATTCCAGCTCCAACACCCTAGGCCAAAGGTTCCTAGAATCCATAAACCAAAATGCTCAGGAACAACGTACCACTCCCACAAGAGGGGTAAGCATACTGGATGCGATAATCAGCAACATGGGTACTCTATGGCCAGATGAGAAGTGTATCCCTCACTGGTAAGATCAGACCATAGAGTAATCACACTGGATATTCACATCCTGACCACAGTCCCTGGCCAGAAAACCACAGTGAAAAACATGTGTAAAGGAAATGTTGCACTCCTCCAAACTGATGTGGAATCCATTAAAGGCCCTGTGCCTGTAGAAAATATGGGCCACACCTCAGAACCCTTTATAAATGCATTCTATGAACACTGTCAGGAATGCATGAATTATGCAATCCCATATAAAACCAAGGCCCAATACCATACACGCAGGCATCTGGCATGGTGGACCCCAGCCATTACCAAACCATGCAAGAGAATGAGAGAGCTACTACATGATAGAGCAAACCCAAAAAGGGAAGTAATCTCTGATCAGTATTATGGCAATAAAATATGGCCACTCATAAAATCCTCTAAGGCCAGCTACAACAAGTTGAATCCGTGAATCTTGGGCAATGTTGCACCTGCCCCATGTACACAGACAACTCCCTCCTCCCCCCAAGAAATACAAATATATGAGAGTTGCAACCATTTCTCCAACTGGAGGCTGAGCTCTCTCAACTCAGTACTGTCTAAACTAGACAGGAGGAGAAGGTAACCACACACACCACAAACCCAGTCTCACATAGACCTATCACAACTGCAAACCAAAGACATAAACACACAAAAACATTCCCGGAGCCTCTAATTAAAAACCACCAAATCAACAGAGGCCTCCGAAGCAGACACCCAAGCAACCACTACCCCCAAACATAGCACAAGTACACAAAGTCGGTGTGCCAAACAGTCACAGCCCGTAAGGACAAACAACATGCCTGATACACTTGTAATAGGTGACTCCATAGTCAGACACACTGATGTCCTGCTCACCAGACTGAACAAGGAAAAGGGTACAGTAAGCTGCCTGTAGGCTGCTACAATCTGCCACATAACACAAGCACGCAGGTCACTCTAAAGCAAGTACAAATATGACTCGGTCATTGTCCATGCTGGTGTGAATGACCTGAGACGTACCTCCCTGGACTACATGTAAAGAGACATAGAGGTGCTCTCCGATTATGTAGGCCAGGCCGGTATGACTCTGACCCTGAGCAGCATCCTACCCCCACCAAAAATGATGCCACAGTACAAACACCGAATGATCAGCTTTAACAATTGGCTCAATTACTGGTGTCATTCCAAGGGGATCCAATGTGTGTCTGCTTGGGATGTCATGCTTGACAAGCCACGCTGCTTTGCCAGGGATGGCTTGCACCTGTCACCCCTGGGCATCTGGATATTGGCTAAAGCTCTTGCCACCTCCATAGTGCCTTTGTAGGCAAGGCTGAAAAGACAAACCCACCTCCTTAGAAAACATAAGTGGAAAAAACATAAGGGTAATGCTGCTCAATGCCAGAAGTCTAAACCTCAAGATGCATGCTCTTGAGGCCCTCCCCAGTATGGAGAACATCGATGTCTGTGCAGTGATGGAAACCTGCATCAAGGCTCCTGAGAGCACCCCAGCACTACCAGGTTATACCTCATATCATGCTTTTCAGCCCCAAAACCTGGACCAAACCACAAAAGGAGGGGGAGTATCCATATTCAGCAAAGATACCCACACGTCCAGGTTACTGACAATGCATGAAGCATCAGAGACCATCCATGTGCAACTAACTGTAGGCAAAACTGCTGTACAGTTTGTAGCATGCTTCAGACCGCCCTCTCAAACCCAGGAACACCACTCAGCCTTCTTGAAGACACTGGAGAGTATGAATGTCTCTCCAAATACCAAACAAGGTAGTCACAAATCACCATAGGTGGTAATCCATTACGTATGGAAGAAGTAATCGGAGACCTAGGGACACAAGTGGACAGTAACCCCACATGTGACACTCACATTGCCAACGTGGCTAGGAAGACCACCTATATTGGCCACTGTATGAAAGGATTTACATCTACATCAAGAGAGTTTATTGTGCCCCTGTACTCTTCTCTTTTCAAGCCCATAATTGAGTACAATGCCCCATTTGGGATGTACCTTACCCGACACCTGCAGCAGTTAGAAAGACCTCAAAAGTACCTCACCAAGAGGATAAAGGGTCTCAAACATTTGTCATATGCTGCCTGGCTGACAACACCCCAGCTGTATGCAGTCACATACTGCATACTCGGAGGCAATGTATGCCCGATGTACAAGGCCATGTCCAATACAGAATTGATGGACATGCTCCACCTCAGAAAATCCAAATCCATCAGAGCCGCAGAAGATGTCAGCCTCAACACATAAATAAATAGGATGTGCTGGAGGGGCAGATTCATAACCCAGAGGCTCCCTACACTCTGGAACAGAATCCCACTCCATGTTAGGCGGAGCCCCTCGCTGACTCTCCAACAGGAATCTTGCCAAGTGGATGGGCGATCGTAGATTTACACTGGGGGTCTTCACTGTGTCACGTCTAGACAGAGGCACAGTAAAGTAAACCCTAAATGGGCATAATATTCACATAGCAAGGGGTGACGAAAGCCACACACACTCTGGCTAGGCTTATAAATGCCCTAGGGCAGATAGCCTAGTATGAACCTATGAACCAATGAAGATACAAATTGTACAGGACACTAAGGATAAACACAAGGCTTTCTTAATTCATTCACTCCGGAGCAGCTCAGAAAAAGCTGCCTGCTAAATTCCACCATAGGAACAGCAGTGCAGCCTGAGCTCATTTTCAGAAAATCCATGTGTAATACCTTACAGAAAACAAATGTTCATAACTCTTTAACTATAAGAGCTAGACTGAAAATGTAAACGCGAAAGTTGTTCAGCAGACACTGACCTTTCCAACAGTATAAATGTTGATAGTGCATATCAAAGTCCTTATTAAATATTTGACAAGGATTGTTGATATTGTGCATATTTCTTACCTTTCCGGAAAAGCAAAGCACAATATCTTGGTCAGTGTACATGTAGACCCATGCAATTTGTATTTAATTTATTAGTATGAATGTCAGCTTTAAAATGATCCCTTAACCATTACTGTGTGATGCTCCTTTATGGAGATATTCACATAAATATGATTAATATATTTCTCATAATTGATAAACAAAACATAATATCTCATCAACTACAACAGACATAGCCTACATATCGGTGTAGAAGTTGTGTGTCTGAATGTCAGCTTCAAAATGATGCATCATTTGTATGATCACCATGCTCTGCAAAGATATGGGCATAATAATGAGAAGCATTGGAAATGCATAATTTTCATAATCGTACAAGACTAAACAAACTGATATCTGGACATGTGTACAGTGCACAGACACAGTTCTTTTACCGTGTTGTAAGGAGCAACACTGTCTTCAAAATGAAGTATTACTTGGCACACTGACATGCTCACTTGCAAAGTTATTTATCAAAATATTAAAAAAAAAATCATAATTTCCATAGCCTAAGTCCTAAACAAACTTTGATATCTGCACATGTGTAGAACATACAGGCACAATTCTTTTACCATGTTGGAACCAGCGATACTGTCTTCGAAATGAGGTATTACTTGGCACACTGACTTGCTCCCTTGCAAAGTTATTTACCAAAATATTAAAAACAAATCATAATTTCCATGACCTAAGTCCGAAACAAACTTTGATATCTGCACATGTGTAAAACATACCGGCACCATTCTTTTACCATGTTGGAACCAGCAATACTGTCTTCGAAATGAGGTATTACTTGGCATATTCAGATGCTCCCTTGCAAAGTTATTTCCCAAAATATGAAAAAACATCATAATTTCCATAACCTAAGTCTGAAACAAACTTTGATATCTGCACATGTGTATAACATACAGGCACAATTCTTTTACCATGTTGGAACCAGCAATACTGTCTTCGAAATGAGGTATTACTTAGGCACTCCATTCTCAATGAAAGGAAAAAATGCGTAACATACAAAAAGTAGTCATAATAATAATAATCATAATACACAACAATAATAACATATGAGGATCTGCCCTAAAAGGGTGCTTCATTAGGTTGTACAGTCGTGATATACTGAAATGCCCCAAAAAGCCGAGGTATGATGGGATTGAATAGTAAATCTAAAGACTAACATTGCAAATGGTGTGTTATTTCATCACAGCTGTAACAAGTCTAAAATCTACTCACAATTTTTGTAAAAAATATTTCACTGTAAACTATAAAACAGTACTTGTTATCTACCCTGATGGACTGGAAAAATACATGAAAGATTGTGAATTATGCATAAGTAGTAGTTACTGCTCCAATGTGAGTGTGTTGTTTTGTGTGAGAATGTAGGAAGTTGCATTACTCTCAACTGTCCAGATTTAGCTTCATAGTTGTGGTTTGTTTCTCATAACATTTGTGGTTTTCTGGCAAATCACAGAAGATGTAAGTCGATAAATAATACCATATCTATTCATACCCATAAAATGTATTCTAGTACAAATCCTGCTATTTGAGTAACTAAAGAACAATATCTATGTCCAGATTTTGCCTCGTATATTTCTTACATGTCTTGAAATTGTAAAAATGAAAGAAATAAACTGGTGTGGGGGTGGCTTGCAATGACTCCAAGTGGAGAAAAACCCAAAGTTGGCTTGTGCATTCATCAACGTGATAACGACTTCTACTTATGTGAATAACTGACAGCTGCTGAGAGTTTGGCCTGAAAAGTGATAATGACTCAGTGATATATTGTAACTGCACTTATTGGTAATGTGCTAATGATGTGCATTTCAATACTGCATAGCTAAGCATGCTCAGACACAGGTGATAATTGCTCCACAGAACCTGTTGAATAGGCATTCATTGTATTACCTTGTGCAGCTGTTATGTAACAGACTCAGTATTACCAGTAAGGAGAAGACCTGAGTAATTCAGTAAAGTAGTATAACACTTGGGTATTTCTGAGCCCTTTCTCCCACCTAAATTCTACATGACTGACAAAACCAAGAAAAATACCCAAAATATATGGTACCCCCATGCTGGTAGTAGTCAGCAAGTAATTATCTTTATCTCACTCCGGGAACTACTGAGTATAATCAGAAATGCAATAAGACAAGCAAAAATGTCAAACTTATCTGGCTGATCCGTCTAATAAGCTAACCTGTTTATCCTTTCATCTTCTCCTAACTTCATCACCAAACTTCTCCAAATCCATATAGCACTACTTAGCCCTCACCAATTTCTATACCATGGGTTCACAATTGTTCTGTCTCCTTCTGTGGTAAGCCTATATACACCAGTTCCTCTCTCTTCTCATGCCTACAGCAACCCCCTCCTCCTATTCCCAGACCCCTACCACACCATTACTTTGTAACCTAAGCACAAACACTCTGCAGCCTCATAGGTGTATTCATCGCATCTCCTCATGGTTGTACAGCACAAAACCCACCGTTGGGCTCAATAAGGGGACAATTAAAAGTTTCATGTAAAAGGGACTGAAGTCATGCATGAAAATGAAAAATAAAATTACAGATGATGCAAAACAGAACAATAAAAAAACAGTGCAAGCTCCAAGGCATGGAGGAAGCCTTTCTCTACAAATATATTCTACCTATATCCCATATTTTTACATGTTTATTTCCACTATACCTCTTGCTAATACCACTCCTCAGAAACTGCCATCATCTTCACTATACTGTCTTTAACCTACAACTAAACCAATGACATGATTTTTATGAACTCGTAAAGGTTCAAGCATATCTCAGTGGCTAAATGTCTAACAAATATTCAGGCCAAACTACTGTAAATGCTATGTTCACAATGTGTTCTTTTATAAACCCAACTAATAATTATCAATAATGATTTACAGTATCAGTGTCATATGTAGAATGTACTACAAGCCAAGTGAAATATTTCAGTTGTACTAACATCTCCTCTGTTTTCTTCATTTTTACATATTTAACATCCCTCTTGAGTGTTTTTTTCTCTGGGAATTTAATGTAAGTGGGCTCTGCCCAGCAGGACTTCTCCAGTCACCCAGACAATAAACATATAATTCTAGTAAATCAAACTGCCTCTTACAAATTCAGGAATGGCATATGCAAAATACAGGAAACCAGGCTCACAGAGGAGCCTGAACATTATTGCCCAACCCTGACCAACGCTAGTTGTTTTCCTGTCAGTCAGATCTAAACTACTGTTCTCAACCTTTGCTCACAAACTAATGTGTAACAGTTGCAGCCTTTCTCTCAAAAATAAACTGAACACAGAACATCCCCATAATTATTGATGTCTCAAATGATGGTACACTAGCCTTTTCGAGACCCCCATCATCCAAGCTCCTGGAGAAAAGAATTTTGCAAACTGGAACCATCTTCCAACAAACAATTGCAAACTGACAAATTATAAATATTTCATTCTAAAAACAAGATCATTTCCTCAAAAAACAAAGACCTAGTGCAACTATTACTGGACAGTAGCTGATGTTCTTCAAAGTGCCTGCTCAGTCAAATGTTGAACCTGGTGTAGCATTTACTTTTAAATTGATGCAACCCAAGCAGAGGCCAAACCTGTAAGCTATGACAAAGGTCTGAACTTACTGATTACTCAACATTGCCATAATTCTCTGACTTACCTTATTACACGATTTGATTCTTTTTGCCCTTCACAGATTAACAGACCAACATTTTAAACCCTTTGCTGCATAGATTTGGTAAGCAACGATATCTAGTGTGTTGTTGTGGTGCACGTGTTGCCCAGCAATGCGATACAGTAGCATTTACTACATTGTTATATCACCAGAAGAAACTACTGAAGGCATAGGGAATAATGCATTTAATCTACTTTGTTTACTGAACATTATTATGGTGGTTATACTAAGATGACAACAAAAGGTGTGTGTATGTATTTATTAATATGACAACAAAGTAACCCGTCAAAGACTCAAGTACTTCTTACTATTTGGTTCAGACTCGGTATCTGCAAACTAATATTACACAATGAAAATTGCGAGTACCAAACATCCTTGATTCTAAACAGATGCACGCATACAAGTAAAATAATGTCGTAAAAACAGTATCATCCCTGTGGTAAATGCAACTGCACACTTTCCCCAAAACCGTTATCCTCTACCATCAGACTTCCAACCTTCTAAAATGTATATCATGGCATACATTTTACTTCATCATCATAAATAAGGGACATTTTTCTCTTTCTTTATTCAGTTCTCAATACCCAGTGTCATACCCAAATTAAACCTGCATGAAAACATTAATTAAAAAAAAAGAAATACCGAGAAAGTGTATGCAATCTTGCCTGTTTCAGAATACTATGTGTATACGTGTAGGACAAATAAATATCAGGAAATAATAAAACAACTTGATAAGTAGCACGTTGTTACAGCAGCTATACCTGCTGTTGGGCTCCGTAACCACTCACTGGAAACATCTGCAGACCTTGCATTCCTAAATTACGATTACATGGGACTATTCATACTCAATTTGTGAGGCATCGCTAATTAAAATAAAACACATTAGTAAAATAATCGGTGAGGCAATTGTGAACAGGAAAACCGGAATTAGAAATAAGTTATCGTTTATATAGCAGTTCATTTATATGGAAACTACTGGTTTATTAAACATGGTCAGTTTTCACAAAAAACATGCCGAGTTAGCTGATGCTGAAGTAGTCGCAGTTGCAGCAACATAGAAACTACAGCAAAAGTGAAGGTCATAATGTTTCCGTGTCTTTTGAATTACTGGAGTGAGATTCTATGTATAGTGACCCGTTTTATCTAAACTGATGTTTTTTTGCAAGGAATTTAATGTGTGTTTTAAGACAGGTATGGTTGTGCCAGTAGGACTGCAGTTGCTAGCCTTCAAAAGTTTCTTCATTGCCCTTCATAGATTTAGTTCTCTTGATCGTGTATGTGTCCGGTTTGCTGTGATCACAAGAAGATACGGAGTGCACAGCAAGCCGATTTTCTTTAAAAAATCAAATGGGAACATTATGGTAGTACACACTGAAAACTAAGTTGAGAAGGTAACTGACAAAGTTCAGGTACTTTTTCAACTTAGTTTTCAAAATTTCAGCTAAAATGGGACTGTAAAGTTACTCACGCCTGTGGAAGGCACTCTGGTGAAATGGCATACAATTCCTAGCGTCTCAGAGAGCACTCTGATGTAAGCACCAATGCGCCAAGGGACGGTACTCTGGGTTAATGAGTTAACTGATGGTAGGAACCTTGTTGGGAATTCACAGATATGCTCTGAATTACCAAATATTACAAACAATACACCAAACCCACACACATTGCCAACATCCAACCTGACAGGTTCAGTGCAAACCCCCCCCCCCACAAAAAATGCCAAATATCTATCCCAGCAGAATGCTGGCCCCCTGACATTGCAGATGCTGATGTAACAGCCAGCATCTTCAAAGCAAAACACCCAGCATCAATGGTATGACATGGTGTCCTGGGCTGTGTCCATCATGAACTCCAAGAAGAATGGAACGCCAAATAACAGTACTGCTCAATTTCAGCCTTACCACAGGATATGTGCCCAAAGCGCAGTGTACAGCAACAGTGGTCCCTCTCCACAAAGGTGGTGCCTGAATGGATACTGCAAACTATCACCCCAAAATCCTGACAAGCTTGGTCTGCAAAGCTATGGAAAGGATCATCATGGACCTCAGAAATAAAGATATTGGGGACCTACAGACACTGGACCCTACCCAGTGTGGCTTTCTTAAGGGCAGATCCTGCCCCTTAAACATGTTTGACTCATTTGAAACAGTCATCAAGGCCATTGATGAGGGGAATGTGGTCCACACAGCCTATCTGGACCTTGCAAAAGCCTTCTATACAATACCCCACGTGTTCATTATAGATAAGCTCACCAGCTTAAATATAAACCCCTATGTCAGTAGATGGGTTGCAAACCAGCCCAAGGACAGAACTGACATGGTCAGAAATGCTGCAGCCATGGCAGACTACAAACCAGCTACAGCTGGCATCCCACAAGGCTCTGTCCTGGGACCTCCCTTGTTGGTATATATTTCCCATAGGTACAGGCTAACATGGAAGGACTGTCTGAACAAGTTTGCAGAGGACTACAAACTGGGCACCATATCTGACCCTCCAGCTGACACAAGCATCCTACAAAAGGGCCACATAGAAACAGCCAACTGGTGCCAGAGCCATGTCATCAAGCTAATTGCAGAAAAGTGTATAGTCATCCCCTGTGGATAAACAGTAAGTGCCCACCAATTACCACATAAGTGTTAACCCATTAAGTACTTTAGAAGTAATAAGAAACCTGGGGACACAGGTTGATAGATATCTTGCATTTGACAACCATGTGGCTGTAGTGGTTACAGAAACATACCATATACCCACCTAATCATGAAGGTAGTCACATCTAGATCAGGGGAGGTCATCGTGCCTCTTCAGTCATCCTTCATCAGCCTCACAATTGAGTACAATGGCCCCTGTGGGATGTACCTCAGCAGACACCTCCAGCAACTGGAAAGACCCCAAAAGTACCTCACCAGGAGGATCAAAGAGCTCGAACAGATGCCATGTGTTGCCTGATGAAACAAACTGCAGCTCCACACAGTGCCATACTGCCTCCCCAGAGGCAATCTGTGCCTGATGTATGAAGCCATGTCCAAGCTGGAATCAATGAACATGCTGCACCTTGTACAATCTGAATGCCAGTGAGCTATGCACATGAGAGACCTGAACCCCAGCACTGACATACATAGGACATGCTGTAGTGATTGATCCATAACCCAGAAGCTCCCTCCACTCTTGAGTAAACTCCCAGTACAGGTTAGCCAGAGTCTCCCTCATTGACTCTCCTCAACAGGAATCTTGATGAGTGGATGGGAGATGGTAGGTTTACCCTGGGTATCACTGTTATGTCATGGGTAGACAGAGGCACAGTATACTAACCTTGAAATATGTCATGCCAAAATCCAGTTACAATGTGTGTTGAAGGACAAACACACTCTGACTAGCAGTAGAAATGGCCTAGGGCACATCACTAGTGTTTGTCAATGTCCACCCAAGTTGTGGAATACACTACCAATGTTGGACAAGCCTGGTTTAAGTAGTCCATATCCGAACAAAATGCAACATGGTCATATGTGCACAACTAGCCCTTAACCAGTCTGGTGTGCTCACTATGAATATTTAAAGCAGTGATGGGACTGAAACCCAGGATACTGTCCACCACAGTGAAAGTACTGAACCAGTACACTATACGATATTATAGTGTTTGGTCAGTATGAAAGGATGTTGACAACTGTATGCAAACTATCCCATGGAAACCATGCAGGCACAGTATAATCCCTGTTGGGTTCAGACACAAAGCAGTTGGGCAGTAAGTACACAACATGACTCCCAACACACAACTATAAATGTGAAATATTGTTGAAGTTCACACACAACCACAAATGTGGTGGACTGCAGATTTCAACATATGGAAAGCTCACACTGGGCATGCTCGCACACTTTGATAAATGAGACATATGTCAGGCAACAAGCCATGAAAAGCCTGAACTGGGCATGCTCACACACTAAGGCCATGTCTCAGTTTAGCAGTTGGCCACACATATCTGGTATTTGTATGTTAATCCAGGAACCAACCACAATACAGCAATCTTCCCAGTGCACACAGTTAAATGACTACAGAGACACAAGTTAAATAGTGGATCCCTCTCATATTCAAGCATCTTCCACAGATACACAAGTTGTTCATAGAAACAGGGAAAGCTATGGCAATAAAGACCTGCAAACAGTTTATCAGCAACAAATATTGTGCATCTGAAAATTAAACATATGGGTGTAGAGGTCAATACTAGGCTGTTTGCCCTAGGGAATACAAGCTTAGCTAGAGTGTGCTTGGCATCTGCCTCCCCAGTACAGTAGGCTACTGTGCCTCTGTAAAGTAGGTCACAGAAGGCACCGTTTAAGGCTAGTGTGCTGTGCCTCCGTCAAGCAGGGACACAGTGGAGATCCCAGGGGTCAAATTTGCAATGTCACATCCATGTGGCTGGTGTTTGCTGGAAGACTGTTGGCAAGGACTTATAACAGTATTTGGGCATCAATTACAGACTGAGGGGAGCCTTATCTGCAGTGTCTGGACAATGTCACTGTCAACACTTTGACGTGATGAGTTTGAGGGATTGAAGTGTCATGCCAATACTGTTCAGAGGCATCCTCCCTCTGTGGGATATTGCTCTGTAATGTATTGGCTCCCTCCTTCTGTTGTACAGCTTATATATGTCTGGTGTACACCAGACAGGTCTCCTGTTGTGGAGGAGTCATGGGTTTATTTGGGATAGCATGATCAATGCAAACCTTCCAGATGCTCATAGAATGCTATTGTCAAGGATTATGCAGAGTGGCCTGTATAATCCCCCAGCATGGGTCCTTTGAAGTCTTCCACCCCAGTCTTCACAAGTGCAAAGTCTGCTTTTGATAAATACTTTGTTTGCAGTGACTTCCTTGCCTGGGGGTGGGGATGGGATATGGATGTCCAGGGAAAGTTGGGTATGGTCAGATATTAACAATGGTGGTCTACCTCTGGTGTGGAACATACAGTCCCCATGTTGCAGATGGTCAGGTCCAATATGTATTCCCCCTTCTGGCTGTGGTGAGTGGTCCTGCTATAGCACATGGATTCACAAATTGTAGTGGCTGTAGGGTGATGTTGTTGAGGCCTGAGTAGTTCCCCCACACAATATACCTGTACCTGATGTTAACCACTTTAATGGTGTATGTGAACACCTTCATATCCTACACTGTTCCCAGGGAAGCAAAGTGTGTGTCCTGGATGTGGGAGGGGTGGTCTGAACTGGTTATGTTGTGTGTTACAGGTCCTATGGTCACGAAGCATGGTATAAAGCATAACCTGGCAGTGCTGATGTGCATGTCTGACCCTGAAGTAGGCGGCTGTTAATGCATATATATGCTATCCCCCTAACTGACAGATAGTAATAGATGTACATACTTCTATATAAATAATGATGTCAGCACCCTATAAATACTGCAGGAGAAATACAGATACCCAGTAATTCGAATAGTGCGCTCCGCTAATGCGTCTCTCTCAAGTGTCATAATATAGTTGGGTAGGGGTTTGAATCCTGGAAATGCTAAGTGTGTGTGTGTGTGTGTGTGTGTGTGTGTTGGTGAGGGGGGTTAGTGAGTGTGCAATTCTGTGTGAAAGAAATGTCCCTTTTGGCAACTAGAAGAACACACTACATGATGCACATTCCTCTTTCTAAACACCGATGATGTCAGCACCCTATAAGTACAGCAGGAGAAGGGAAACCTCCCAGTAATGCGAGTAGCGCGCTCCGCTAATGCGTCTCTCTCAAGTGTCATAATATAGTTAGGTAGGGGTTTGAATCCTGCAAATGCACAGTGTGTGTGTGTTTGGGTGAGGGGGGTTAGTGTGTGTGCAATTCTCTGTGAAAGAAATGTCCCTTTTGGCAACTAGAAGAACACACTACATGATGCACATTCCACTTTCTAAACACCGATGATGTCAGCACCCTATAAGTATAGCAGGAGAAGGGAAACTCCCAGTAATGCGAATAGCGCACTCTGCTAATGCGTCTCTCTCAAGTGTCATAACATAGTTAGGTAGGGGTTTGAATCTGACAAATGCCATGTGTGTTTTTCACACAGTTTGTCCATGTGTGTGGGGTGTTGCTCTGAATATTGTATGACATAGATCATATCAGTAATGTCAATGCACACATGAGGTATGTGTGTGCCACATAGACATACGTACCTGTGACCTTAAATAGTTCCCATGTGTGAAGCCTGCCTCATGTGAATACATGTAATTTGCATTACACAACTTTATGACTGTGGCTTTCTGTGCAGGGGCTGCATTTGGTTTGTGAATATACAGTGAGAGTAGTCTATGGTGTCATCTTACCAGCGAGGGATACACTTCTGGTCTGGAGCATATAGTCCACATGTTGGTGATGAACAGGTGCAGCATGTTTTCCCCTCTTGTGGGAGTGGTAACCAAGTTGTTCCATAGCAAGTGAGTGTATGGATTGTAGGAACCTTACGCCTAGGGTGTTGGAGCTGCAGTAATGCTCCCAGTTTGTGTGGGTAAATGAAGCTGCCTAATATATTGTTTGGAGACACCTGCCGATATTCATGTATTCTTAAGTAGGACAAGTGGGTTACCTGGGTTTGGGAGTGTGGTGTGTGCCAGGCCATGAACTGGAAGGCAGTCTTACCCACTGTTAGTTGCATAGTCTCTGATGCTTCGTGCTGTGCCACCAACCTGGAGGTGTGTGTATCTTTGATGAATATTGATACTCCCCCTCCTGTTCTGTTTCGGTGCAAGTTTTGGGGCCGACAAGCATGGTATGAGGTATAACCTGCTAGTGCTGGGGTGCTTTTGGGGGCCTTGAACCAGGATTATGTTACTGCACAGATATTGATGTTCTCCATGCTAAGGACAGTTTCCAGTGCATGCATCTTGAGGTTTACACTGCTGGCGTTGAGTAGCATTACTATTAGTTTCCTATCCCTTGTGATACCTGTGGAGGTGGTCTTGTCTTTTGAGCCTTGCCTAAAAAAGGCACTATGGGGGTAGCAAGAGCCTTTGCCAATATCCAAAAGCCCATGGGTGACAAGTGCAGGCCGTCCCTAGCAAAGCAGCGTGGCTTGTCGAGCATGTCATCCCAGGCTGACAGACATTGGATCCCCTTTGAATGACACTGAAACATAAGCCAGTTGTTGAAATTGATCATCTTGTCTACATATTGTGGCATCACTCTTGGTGATGGTAAGATGCTACTCAAAGTCGGGGTCATACCAGTCTGGGCCACATGCTCAGAGAGCTCCTTTATGTCTCTTATCATGTAGTCCAGGGAGGTACATCTCAGGTCATTCACACTGGCATGGACACTGAGTCATATTTGTACATGCCTTGGAGTGACCTGTGTGCTTGTGTTATGTGGCAGATCATAGCGCCCGACAGGCATCTCACCGTGACCTTCTCCTTGTTCAGCCTGGTGAGCGGGACGTAAGTATACCTGACGATAGAGGCACCTATCACAAGTGTAGCAGGTGTGTTGTTTAGCCTTACGTGCTGTGACTGTTTGGCACACTGGCTTTGTGAGCTATATGTTGCACGCGTTCTGTTCTGGGGTAGTGGTTGCTTGTGTGTCTGCTTTGAAGGTGTCTGCTGCTTAGGCAGAATTTTATTTAGAGACTCCGAGTATGTTTTTGTGTGTATTTGTTTGGATTGCTGTCGTGGTAGGTCTATGTGAGACTGGAATTCTAGTGACTGTGGTTTCCTTCTCCCGACAGGTTTTGCCAGTACTGAGTTGAGAGAGCTTAGCCTGCAGTTTGGCTATATGGTTGCATCTCTCACATGTGTTGGAATTTGTTGGGAGGAGGAGTGGGTTGTCTGTGTACATGAGGCAGTTGTAACATTGCCTCTAGATTCCCAGATTTCACCAGCTGGACCGGAGAGGAGATTGACAACTGACCTTTGGACATGCTAGAATAGTATTGGGAATTCCTTTATAATTAACAACAAAAAGGCCCAATGGGGAGCAAGGTACTCAAGGTAAGTTTGTGAGGGTGTAGTGCTTTTAATTTGTTAGTGCTGGCATATATAAATGCTTTAGTGAGCAAGTGCCAGGTAACTCAAATGCAATGTGTTACAGGTAACTTCATTGCATAAATGACAAACACTAACTTTCTGTCAAGTGAAACAAGGACATACGTACAGTAAGCAATGCAGATGTCACTAGAGATCCACAGAGGCGCTGTAAAGCTGCATTTCAGGTGGAATTAGTGTTTCAGGGAAAATAACAAGCAAACAAGCATACAAACAAAGCTACATTCAGCAGGCATGGATCTAGTCTATGCTACAGCAAACAAGGTGTACCAATTTCAGTAAGAAACAGTTCAAATATGCAGGCACTATAAGCCTTTAGCCAGAAATTCCCAGCTCAGACGGGCAGAGTCCAGCCTCTCCTCCCACAAGAGTGCAGACCATGAATCATCGTAATGTAAAATAACTCCCCTGAAGCCCAAGTGCTTAAACCAGAACTAATACACATTTAGAATAACAGACACTGAACCCTCAATCAGCAGTTCCCAACTTAGTAGGCTGTATGCTACCTGTCCTGCCACCACACTATCCCTGACATTTAATGAGACTCACCTCCTGTCATAGTTAGTTGTGTGTTTTGGGGCTGTCAAGCATGGCATGAGGTGTAACCTGGTAGTGCTAGGGTGCTCTTGGGAGTCTTGAACCTGTTGTCTATTACTGCACAGATATCAACATTCTCCATGCAGAGTAGAGGTTGTACTGCATGCATCTTGCGGTTTACATGTCCATCATTGAGTATCATTACTTCCATTTTCATATCCCCTGTGCTACCTGTGTAGGTGGCCTTCTGTTTACAGCCTTACCACCAGAATGCAAAGATGTGCAGACATTACACTATGGTAATTAATAGGGGTGTACCAAACGATACAATGACAATCATACTGTTAATGCATCAGGCATGCTGGGATATACCCACAATGATATCATTACACTGTACAGTTGACATGATAATATTACTACACTTCTATGTAGTCACCCTGTGCATCAGCACCATGTTAACCGGTCCTGCATCGATGTTACAGATTGCAGGAGGTGGCACAGTTTCATCATATGCACAGGGTGTGTACTTCGTATGCCTGAGTCTGCCACTGATACGACCAATCAACATGTATGTGTGTGTGTTAGTGAGGGACAACCGTAGAAGATGGGGCAATGTTGATGCAGTGTGTGCGTGTATGTGTTAGCATTATGCATGTGTGTATGCATGCACACAGTTCCACCTTGTGGCTGCCATATACGGGTGTTTGTGGATAGCCACAGACTGTACCTGCCAGGTCATACAGATCACTGTCTCTGGCCACGGACACTGTACCTGTGCCTGGCAGGGGTGCTACGGGCAGTATCAGGTACTAAGCCAGACTGGGTACTGTCATCAGAAGCAGGTGGTTGATGACTGGAGACATGTCCCTGCTGGGGCTGTCCAGAGCCACGTGCACGTGGTGGTCTAGGGCAGTCTGATGACAGCACAGACCCAGCATTGCTGGGGCTGGTACTGGCACCATGAGAGCGGCCGCGGGTTTGTTGTCATCCGCGATGACTGCCAGCTGTTGCTGGCATTCGTCCACGTCGACGCCTCAACCATCCTGCATTGCCCTGGCTCATGGACATGTAGTTGTGGAACAGATCTAATGTGTCCCCCCAACGTCTGTCAATGACCTCGGTGAAATTACGGATGGCAGCCGCAACGTCACGCATAGTGTCATTCATAGTAGTGCGATGTGTTCTCAGCTCCCTCAGACCCTGTCTGGTGTACCGTTCCATACGTTACTGTGCCTGCATTACAGCCCGGAATATAGCTGAGTTTGAAAGACCTCTGTGGGCACGTCTGACAGGGGCAGTACGACCACGGATGCTCCCACGAGAACCCCTGGACATCTGCCTGTGTGGTACCATGTCAAGACTTTGGCCATGGCTGCTGTGAGGGGATGCATGTGCCACTGATACCACATTACCCTGGTCAATGCCCACTGTATGCTGTCCATCACCTAGGGATATTGGTGACAATGGATGTATTGGCAGGATGACTGTGCGCATTGATGGGGTTGAAAGCTGTGTACTGTCGATTGGCTGACCAACAACGGACCCTGGCACACCTCCCTGTGCCATTACACAGGTATCATCATTATCACTATCCCCAGCAGCAGATTCAGGTTCCCTGCTGCAGACCACCAGAGCAGCGCCAGAACCTGTGAGAGGAAGACCGGAAACACAGTTTACAATGTGTACACAATGTTACCACACATGCACACATGCGCACATGGGCACATGCACACATTCACACATTCACTCTCCTCAGTACATGAGATACAAACACACAGACACAAACACACCTGCCATCAAACACATAGCAATACCATTTCAGGGTGGTATTACTATTATTATCATTAGTATTAAAGGATTGTTATTACACACTCACCAGCATGGATTGGCTGCCTTGCTGTTATACCAGAGGGACCTGCACAAATAAGACATTTATTGTCAGTGGGCACAACTGTGCCATTGATACTGTGAGTATGATACAGTTCAGTAGTACAACAGTTGGCTTTCACAGGTCTACTGCCAATATTGAGAATATCACTGTTGCACAATGATTACCAGGATAACCGCTACAAACACAGTACACACCTCACACATGT
>NC_056729.1:1589933699-1589961199 GCF_019279795.1 Protopterus annectens
TATTTCTGGATTACAGGCTGCATCACTTATCTAATCATACAGTACTAGCAGAATCTTTCTTCTAGTGTTATTTGAACTTTATTAATATGTAACTACACTGCACTCTTTTACAAGCTGTCTCACTTATATTGTATAACAATTACAGAAATATAATTACTAACCTGCCTTGTGGCGCAACCGCTCCAGCCTATCACCATAGGCTCACCGATTCGCAGAACGCACACCTGCAGCTGTAATATAAATGAAGTAATATTGGAACATACATCTCCATAATATCAGCTAGGATAATTCCTTTCATACATAATTACATGGATACTTACTCAGTAGTGGGGCATTGGGCATTTGCCGGGCCTCCTGGATCCAACGGTTCAGTTGGTCCTGCTTCTGTCTCTTCAGGTCCGCATGGTGGTGACGGACCTGTTCACCAGTCCTTGGTATGCCTGTGGCACTGGTGAGATCATGTGCCAACCGGTTCCACGCCTCTGCCTTATACGCACCCCACAGAACCTGGCCCTGCATGAGTTGAGCCTCATGATCATGGACTAGGAGCCAAACCATGTATTTGGACTCAACACCCCACCTCTCTGCTCGGAAGCGACTACCCTCTCCTACACCTGCCATCCTGACTTGCAAATAGGTTCCACAATCAGTTATGCTGTGTATTCCCGCCTATGGGGCTTATATATGCCGTTTTCCCTGCCCTTATCTGTGATTGGCCATTTTGGAATTGTATCAGCTTCACAAAACCTGCTTTGTCATGCTTATATTTCCATTCATTCCTATATATATGCTAATACTGCATTTTTCAGTACAGCTGTCATGGCTTAGTGGTTCAGTACTTTGACTATGATGCACAGTATCCTGGGTTCGAGCCTGGGCATTGCTTTTTTTTTATTTTACTACTGTCTAGACAGGCTAGGAGGTGTGTGTGTTTAAAGGCGGCTTTCATACAGGTTGCTCAACGTTGCCCGCTGGTAAGCCGGTTGGCGCGCTGCGCTGCGCAGCTCCGCGCAAACGGGTTACGCTGGTTAACACGTTATTTGGCTATGAGCACGCATATTACGCTGTGAGAAATGTTGCGCAACTACGGGCACACAGTTTCAGCGTGTTGCAGCGCTGCTCAACTCCGGGCACTCGTATTACACCTGTTAAACCACTGGTCACCTACGGGCAGACATACTCAGCTTGCTAGAGCGCTGCTCAGCTATGGGCACTTATAAACTGTTTTATTTTTTTGTCAGATTTCTTCATAAAAACATGGCCCATTTCATTGCATTTTACTTAAATTATAATTTTATATATATATATATTATATATATATACACACACATATATATATATATATATATATATATATATATATATATATATATATACACATATATACATATATGTCAGGGGATTGTTTCATGCTTATTTCACTAAAAATAAAAAAATGATGTTGTTGGGGCTCGAACCGTGACTACCTCCTCTTTGGCCGACGTTTCTACCGCTGTGCTATTGCTACTTGGCTTATTTTGCATATTTAGATCTTATATGCTTTTCCAATGAGTGCTAACTGTCGCTGAGCAAAGGGCACACCCGCGCAAACGAGCGCAATTACAGGCAAACATTTTTGAAATTATAAAAAAAAAAATTAAACTGTTCATTTTTACGTTTTACATTTCAGTTGGGTTAATAGTCTGTGGGGGCATGTGTGCTGTTGTGTTTCTTGACATTTCCGCGGACTCGCTCGTGGGAGTTTCCTTTTGGGACTGTGATTCTTCTGGGGGCGTGTCCCTTTGCAGGACTCGCCATGCAGACACGCCCCCTACATTGCTACATGGACCGTGTTAGCCTAGGGTGTGATTCAGCATGCCCTCATGAATATGCATGGCATGCTGACATCACCCGGTTTAACTGCAGCCTCCGTGTAAGACTTGCTAACTCTTACACGGAGGCTTCGTGAATCCTGCCCAATGTCTTGAAAAGTGCTGAGATGCCGCACATAGTAATGACAATAGAAGAACACAGCCTACAGTTGTACTGCGAAGCAGTTTGCAGACACAAAGCGGGGAGTTACGCTACTGAGGAAGAGGAATTTTGCTGCTGTTCCTCCTCTTACATCTCTTTACCACATTGACAGATTAGCAGTTAAAACTTCACACACCCCTTTCCACTTAAAGATGAAGTCGTTCCGAGATCACAGTATGAATTGCACCACTTTAAAAATCTGGTTGCGATAATAACGGAATTTATGTATTTAAAAAGAAAAGGGTTCAAACACTGATTTTTTTTTAGATGTTTTATTTTTATTTATTTTTTTTTTATATAGTCTGTTTTATCATGTGACTAGGCTTCTTAGTTTAGATTGGATGTTGTTGGGTGATGTATCCTAAGTATGGGTATTTATGTATGTAATGAGTAATGAATTTTAGTCTGAAGAAGTCTCTGTGAGTTAAAGGAGATGAAAGCGCTAACTGAAGTCATTGTTTTGCCACTAAAGAGTGTTGGTGTACCTACAGATACTGCGGTTTATTTTGTTTCTGACTATTGTTTGATTTTGCTGTGCTGTTTTTGATGATAAAAATGTGGTAAGGACATAGTCTTCATGAAATCGATCACTAAAAGGTGCCAGTGTGCCCTCCTTTGTTCTTGAGTATGCTGTTAAGTCATTTTAAACTTGTGTACAACAGTTATGCCATCTAAGCTTTTGTATGAAAATTAAAATTTAGGATGAAGAATTTATACAGGGGATAGTGTCATATCTGAAGTAGGGACTTCATTTGTCAGCAACCTTTGGGTCTTGGATCTGACATCGGATCCGAGCCGGCAACTTATTTTACAGCTTATGGATCCGAGCTCCTAGCTCCTCCCCTCACCCATAATCCCCTGCCAACCCCAAATGACCTCAGATCTAGTTTGCCGCTCTTAGAAGAGACAGCTGGATTTTGAGCTCCTGGCGATGTACCAGATAAGTGTTCAAAAATTGTCAAGTTAGATATATTTTTGTTGGTTAATTAAAGTGTGTGTGATTTAGGTTCCCTTTTCGTAATTTTCTTCAATTGTTAGTGTAATCCCTCCCCTCGCTGATTCGCAGAGTGTGTGTGTGTTTTTTTTGGGCCTAGTGTGATTGTGTAGTTTACTTTTATTTTACAACATGTCGGAGGCCCCAAAACCCATTTTTTCCAAGTGCACCGAGTGTGGACATAAGCTTTCACCGGCGGATGGCCACACTCGGTGTGTTCGGTGTCTTGGGGTTGAACGCCTGTCCTCTGGGTGTTCCATTTGCGCGGCGTTCAACCCCAGGGCACTGAAAGAGTGGAGGTCGAAGCTGATCCTGGCAGGACTTTTGCCCCCGTCTTCGGCTTCGGCCTCCGTTACTCCCGTGGCACCTCCTCAGCCTTCGGTGGTGGCCACTGCTGCCCCCCTTCCCCCGGCCGGGATTCAAACTCCCACTAAGGCGCCGGAGGAAAGGGAGGCCAGGAGGGAGAAAAGGAGGGAGAAGCACCACAAGCAGCGGGCCGAGACCTCCGCTTCGGGCCCCCCCCCCCCCCAGATAAGCAGCTTCTCCCTCCACGGCTTCCAGGTCCCCTCCTCCTCTGCTCCGATCCTCTTGATTCCCCGCGACCCGAGGAGGAGGAGACCCGATCTCCGTCGAGGTCATCGAGGCGGCATTCCAGGCCCGCCTTGGTGGCCTCGTCGAGATCCACTTGCAGCCTTTCTGACGCAGACTTGGACCGGATGATAAGGTTCATCCAGGCCCAGCTGCGGATGGGAGTGCTCCTGCCTCCCCCCCCCCCCTTCAGGGGGGAGCTCTACACCTTTTTTTGCCCCGATAGCTCCTTCTCCGACCCACTTCCTGGGTTCGGAGCGCTTGGAGCCGGGCAGCATTGGAGCCGGGGGGGTGGGTTGGCGTCGACAGTACTGGGTACTTTGAATCCGACCCTGCCCTCGAGTCTGTCGGGTCCTTCGTTGGATCTGACCTCTCGGAGCCGTGGGTCGAGCTTCGGATCCAAGGGATTCAGTGTGCCTTCGGCTCCGTCCAGGTCGTAGCACACGGGTCCTTCGGATCCGATGGCCTTGGCGCCGGTTCCGATCCCTTCATCGGATCCGAGTGGGCGTCGGCTTTCGGACCCCAGGGAGAGCGGCTCCCCCTCGGCCTTCGATGCAGTGGAGAGGGCTCTGTCGAGAGCATCCGGACCCCCGGTCCTTGCTTCGGCTCCACCCTGCACCCCCTCTCTGCTGGGTCAGGCTTTCATCACCCGGCCACAGGGACAGCCTGCTTCGATGTCCCAGGTTGTTCCATTGGAACAGGATGTTGCTGGTGAAACCTCCTCGGACAGTCCCCCCGAGGATGTGCCTCGCAAGCATAAGTGTAAGAGGAGACACGTGGACTCCCCCCGAGTCCTTAACAGAGGACACTGACTTGGATGAAGGGAAAGGCTCCCCTAGGTCACCCCCCGAGGATGTCTCCTTTGGAGACATCATGGAAATGCTCAGGATCAGGGGGGGGGTGGTCTGCCCCCAAGGCTTCCTCCGACGAGTCCGTGTTCCTGGAGGCATTCGAAGCAGGCCCGTCTACCTCTTGGGTGTCCTCTCTGGCCGACCCTCTGGTGGACCTCATCACCACCAGGGCGTGGAAGGAGCCGGACACTGTGGAGACAGTCCCCAAACGTCCGGATAGAATTTTGAGTCCCCCTGCAGACTGGTCCCACTGGAGCAAGGGTCCCCCCGTAGATGCCATGTTGATGGCGGCAGCCACTAAGAGGGAACTTGCTCAGGAGAGCCCCTCAGTCCATCCACCGAGCAAGAAGTCCCGCTCGATGGATCGCCTCAGGAAGCGGGTATTTAGTTAGCGACCTTCTCAGTAAGGTCCCTGAACTACATGGCACATATTAGGATGCAGCGAGATCTTATCAAAGAATATGCTGCTTCCCTCCCAGAGTCCATGTCGGCGGAGGACAAGCAGTTGTACTCTACTCGTATGGCCACTCTAAGATCTATTTCAAATACCTCTATGCGGCTTTTGTCCCACGTCACAGAGGGAGCCGCTAGAGCCAGCGGAGCGGGTCTAGTTATGAGACGTCAGGCCTGGCTCCGACATTGTGACTTCGCGGAGCCCTTTAAGGCATCCTTTGCGAATGCCCCCTTTGGTTCTGCCTTGTTTGGCAAGACTGTTCGCGAGACACTTGTCCAGAGCGAAAAGGACGGGAAGACGTTGTCTGTCGTCGGAGTCCGCTTCTCTGCTCCCCAGAGGTCCTTCTCCAACAACCAAAAGAGACAGAAGAAGATGTGGTTCCAGAAATCGCAACATTCCCAGCCTGCTCCGGACAACCAGTCCTTCGTGGCAGAGGAGGACAGGGAGGACGCCGGCCTAGAGGCAGAGGGGCCCCGAAAAATTTGGGGTCCAGAGAAACCTTCTCTGATCGGCCCACACAGCAGCCCTGAGGGATTGCTCGACTGCTCCACTCTGGAGGCAGTCGGGGGGGTGTTTCTCAAAGCACCTGGCGGCTTGGGAATCCATCACGTCAGACCGCTGGGTGCTTCGGATCATATCCAGAGGTTACAAAGTCCCAGTGCACCATGTCCCCAGACTCAGGAACCTCCCCGATGTACCACCCAATCAGAGGGAGGCGGCAGCCGCAGAAATCCAGCAGCTGCTAGAAAAAAGAGCCATCCAGCCCGTCCCCCCAGACCAGCTCGGATTAGGGTTTTACTCCAGGTTCTTTCTGGTGCCAAAAAAGATGGGGGACTTGAGACCGATTCTAAACTTTTCCCTCTTGAACCTGTCGGTAACCAAGGAAAAATTCCGAATGGTCACTCTTCAATCTATTCTCCCCCTCTTGCGGGAGAGCGACTGGATGTGCTCAATAGACCTCAAGGATGCGTACTACCACATTTTAATGGACAGACGATCCAGGAGGTTTCTCCGCTTCCGGCTGGGAGCCGGTCACTATCAGTTCAGGGTCCTTCCCTTTGGTCTCACCACAGCCCCCAGGGTGTTCACCAAAGTTTTAGCAGTGATAGCGGCCCACCTGAGACTCCAGGGAATACAGGTCTTCCCATACCTGGATGACTGGCTCCTGACCACCCCAACAAGGCATCTACTCTGCTCAGCCAGAGACTACTTTCTCCGCCTAGCTCCCCAATTAGGCATTACGATCAATATGGACAAATCCTCCCTTGCTCCGACACGAGTGATAGATTTCATAGGGGCCAAGTTGGATACGAGAAGTCTGCGAGCCTACCTCACTTCGGAACGACTTCAAAACTTTCATGTGCGGGCCATCCTCCAAGCAGAAGCTCCACCGGTGGAATTGGTCCTGAGGGCGCTGGGCTCCATGGCGGCAGCAATAACTCTTCTTCCATGCGCTCGACTGCATATGAGGGTACTACAGTGGACCCTCCAAGTACAATGGTCCTTTCAGCTTCTCCCCCTCAGTCACCCTATCTCACTCAGCAAGGCTTGCAGGAGGGCCCTATTATGGTGGCTCCAGTCCCCAGACCTCCATACGGGACGTCCCTTCTGCACTCCGCCTCCTCTCGTCACGGTGACCACGGACGCTTCTCGCCTTGGGTGGGGGGGGGCATTGCTCAAGCAGAACAGTCCAAGGCACGTGGAACGACACTGAGACCTCCCTGCATATCAGTGTTTTGGAGATGAGGGCGGTGCTGTTGGCATTGCAAGCACTTCAGAACCTTCTCCCCGTAGGAACTATTGCGATACAGACGGACAACATGTCAGTTGTCTGGTACATCAACAAACAGGGGGGAACCAGGTCTTTACCCTCTCTGTCGAGAGGCCATGAGGGTGTGGGAATGGGTGATCTCCACCAACCGCTTTCTGATCGCAACGCACATTCCGGGATGGTCCAACATTCTGGCGGACAAACTCAGCCGCACTATCCTTTCCCCTTACGAGTGGTCTCTCAATTCCCAAGTAGCGAAGCGGATTTTTGCCGAATGGGGGCAACCCTGCTGCGATCTCTTTGCCTCTCCCTCAAATCAAATGCCAGCTTCTTGGCTCTGATCCCAGGGGAAGCCCCAAGAGACGCTCTAGTGCATGCTTGGCCGCCCGGTCTACTTTATGCCTATCCTCCACTACCCCTGATGCTAAAGCTCATACAGAAAGCCTCTCGGTTGGGGAGCAGAATGATCCTCATTGCCCCCATTCTGGCCTCGTCAAACTTGGTTCCCTTACCTGTGGTCTCACTTGGTGAATCCTCCCTGGATTCTGGATCCCAGCCCGGATCTAATATCCCATCCATTAGGATTACCGACCCCGAATCTGGACAACCTGAAGCTGACAGCTTGGCTGCTCCAGTTCCACTCTTAGTCAGGACTCCCGGCATCTCTTCACCAGTTAAAGCCATCTTGGTGGCAGCGCATAAACCTTCCACTAGGAAAGTTTATCGCAGTAAATGGAAGTGCTTTTCCGTCTGGGCGGAACATCATAACTTAGATCCCTTCACTGCGCCGTTACCATCCGTATTGGACTTCCTCACCGGACTTTTTCAGCAAGGAGTAGCTGTTCGACAGTCAAGGTACAATTG
The DNA here is from genome assembly GCF_019279795.1 of Protopterus annectens. Classification (NCBI taxonomy): domain Eukaryota; kingdom Metazoa; phylum Chordata; order Ceratodontiformes; family Protopteridae; genus Protopterus; species Protopterus annectens. The sequence goes on from NC_056729.1 coordinate 1,589,941,235, forward strand.
GCAGCCATTTCCCATTACCATGTGGGACATGAGACAGGTCCTTTGATGACAGTGAAACTATGCAAAACCTTCCTCAAGGGTACTTTTCTGCTCAGGCCCCCTATCAAGGAAGCTGTACCCCCTTGGGATCTATCACTAGTCCTTCAAGCCTCGACTGCCCCTCCCTTTGAACCAGCTGCCTCGGCCGAACTTAAATATCTGTCTTGGAAAACAGCGTTCCTTGTAGCCATCACTTCAGCGAAAAGAGTTTCCGAACTTCAGGCCCTTTCTGTGAAACCTCCCTACTTGATCTTTCATCAGGATAGAGTGTACCTCAGGACCAATCCCTCCTTTCTCCCTAAGGTGGCTTCAAAAACCAATATCAATCAGTCCATCAACCTACCAGTTTTCTTTCCTAAGTACCAGAATAAAGGAGAATACAAGCTGCATTCCTTAGACGTGCACAGACAACTGCGCTTCTACATTTATAGGACTGCTGGTCACAGACAATCCGATCACTTGTTCATTTCCTTTGCCAAATTCAATTTGGGTAAAGCTGTTTCTAAGGTCACTTTATCACGTTGGATCTCTCAGTGTGTTCTTCTAGCCTATGAAACTTCTGGGAGGCCCGCACCTCAGGGAGTCCGTGCACATTCCACTCGTTCCAAATGTACTTCTGCCGCCTTTAGATCTAGAGTTCCTTTGGATGATATTTGCTCCGCAGCCACTTGGGCCTCCTCTCATACTTTTATCAACCATTATAAACTGGACGTTATTTCCAGAGGGAGAGCATCCTTTGGCTCCGCAGTGCTCCGGAACATCCTTCCATGATGGCCGCCCAAGATTTAGGTAGCTGGGGACTCTGTCCCAAAGGTTGCTGACAAATGAAGTCCCTACTTCAGATTAAGAAGTTATGTACTCACCATAACGTTCCATTTGAGTAGGTGACTTAATTTGTCTGCAACCACCCCCCCCCTTCCCCCTGGCCTTCAGAAGTTAGTTCTTGGATGTCTTTCCTTGATCCCTGTCGGGGCACCTTTTACTTAAGGTACTTGTAGAAGGGCAAACTTGATCTGAGGTCATTTGGGGTTGGCAGGGGATTATGGGTGAGGGGAGGAGCTAGGAGCTTGGATCCATAAGCTGTAAAATAAGTTGCCGGCTCGGATCCGATGTCGGATCCAAGACTCAAAGGTTGCAGACAAATGAAGTCACCTACTCAGATGGAACGTTATGGTGAGTACATAACTTATTATATAGAACAAATATTTATGGTCACTGCCTCTTGAAGGTGAATGCAAAGTTTTTGTTTTTGCTTATTCTTTCACCTGTTTGTCTGTTCACCATTAAAAAAGTTCCTTAATTGTTTTAAACTCTGGGTTCATGTGATCACCAGCTCTTACTCTGCCAAGAATGGTGAAATGAGGTTTAGAATAATTTACTTGAAAAATTACTTGCTGTGGCTGCTGTTACCGTATACTGTTAACGTTTTGTTGAACTGATAACTATCTTTCACTAGATTAGTTGTGTTTACCATGTTCTGCAAAATTGAGTTTAGTCATTACCATCCTTCATCAGATTTATTTTGATATTTAAATAATTGTGATAATAGTAAGAAATGTTGATGTTATAAATTAAAATGTGTGGATTTTTTTGTAGAGAGGAAGATAGAAATTGTAAAAGTTGTGGACAGATCTCCATTCGTTCTGCTTGCATGTCTTCTTCTGTTCTTTTTATTCATACTGTGACTCTGCTTTTCTTTTTCTGGAATTATTTATTTATTCATTTTTTACATTTTTCCTCCAAGTTCTGTTAATTATTCAGCAGCTTCTTCCAGCGACCCATTTATTCTTTCTCTCCCTTCCTAAGTGTTCACCTGATATAGGGTGAGGGAGATGGGTGAAAAGGACTGCAGCTGCCATCTGTCACGTACTCTTAGTGTTTTAAGCTTTTAACCTTTTCCTGATAGCTTGACATACTCTCAGACCACAGCAGGGACCTTCAGTGCTGTCCACATTGTGTCCGGGTGCTTCCGTGCACTCTCAGATTCTGGTTACAGCAGTCTCTTCCCTTATGCTGAATGTTTATTACCTGGTCTCCACCAGGTGCCAGTGTAGCAGTGGACCGAGCCAACCTTGCTGTACTCAGGATGTGCAAGTAAATCCTGGCTGCTCACTGTCTCACTTCCCAGTCCACTTTTGTAGTTGGGCAGCTGATTGATTCAGTGTCACTTGGGTGATGATCAGGGCTTTATTCTGCTGTGTCACAGATGTTTTCTGGCATTCTTCGTTGACAGTTTTGTCTTTACTTGTATGTATTTATCTCGTGAAATGCCGATGGTGCACTAAATTTAAAAACAAATAATGATTAGCAATGTTTTATTTCCAAAACCCACACTGGTTCCTTAAAAGCCATCTTCTGCAAATATTTTTACTTATTTATTTTATTTTTCCTTTTGTTGACCAGGTTAGTCCCATTAGGCTAGTAGTCTCTTTTCGGGGTAGACATGAAATGGCATTTACAATACTACGGGAAATTTGGCCAGGGCATCAATGAAGTTCCACCACTGTTTTTGATAGGTGCTGTGAAATCGTTTACATCTACCTCAGCTACCACCAGCTCAAGTAGAGTTGTTTTAATTAATGTCTTACATGAAGGATGGCCCACTCAGGAGTGCAGCACCCCCTTATGCTCAGCTACAGTGTCAACAATTGATATCCTTGGTATAGGAATAGAACCCACAGCGTTCTACACCAAAGGAGTGTGTGCCACCTGTTCAGACACTGACACTGTTATAATGTCATTTTGGTACTTATGAATTATGTATGTACACATTGGTGACTGGTTTGAACTTTAGAATGTCCATTTATTCCATTTTTGAACCTGCTCTTTTGGCCATATTTAGGTTCATAGGTTCATACTAGGCTGTCTGCCCTGGGGCAATTATAAGCCTAGCCCGATTCTGTATGGCTTACGCCACCCCTTGATTTGAGTATACTGTGCCCTTGGACTTTAGAATGTCCATTTATTCCATTTTTGAACCTGCTCTTTTGGCCATATTTAGGTTCATAGGTTCATACTAGGCTATCTGCCCTGGGGCAATTATAAGCCTAGCCCGATTCTGTATGGCTTACGCCACCCCTTGATTTGAGTATACTGTGCCCTTTTTAAGGTTTAGTTTACTGTGCCTCTGTCTAATAGTGACACGGGAGTAATCCCTGGGACAAACCTACGATCCCCCATCCACCTATCGAGATTCTTCTTGAAGAGATTCATTGAGGTGCTCTGCCTCACATGAACTGGAATTCTATTCCAGAGCGAAGGGAGCCTCTGGGTTATAAACCTGTCCCTCTAGCAAGTTCTATTTATTTCTGTGCTGAGGTTCAAGTCCCTTGAGCGTGTGGCTCTAAGGGATTTAGATTTACTGAGGTGGAGCATGTCCATTAATTCTGGATTTGACATAGCTTTGTATGTCAGGCATAGATCGCCTCGAAGTAGGCGGTATGCAACTGAGTAGAGCTGGAGTTTTTTTAACCGAGCAGCATATGGCATCTGTTTGAGACCCTTGATCCTCTTGGTGAGATACTTTTGGGGTCTTTCTAATTGCTGCAGGTGTCTGGTAAGGTACATCCCGAAAGGGGCATTGTATTCTATGATGGGCCTGATGAGGGATGAATAAAGGGGCACGATTACCTCTCTTGATCTAGATGTGAAACCCTTCGTGATGAGGTGGGCTATGTAGAAGGTCTTTCTAACCACTTTGGCAATGTTGTTTTCAAAGGAGATATTTCTCTTGTATTTGCTTTGATTTGTTTCACTTCATTACTTTTTATGTTACTTCTCTTCTAGGGTTCACAAAGAACCAAGTATTGGATTGTACTTTTCTACTTAGAAACTGATGACAGATTAACCAATAGCGTAATGTTATTTTTCAAGATACACTGAAGTGGGTGGTTGCAGAGCTTGGAAATTGCATCATTATGGGAAAGTACTGCATCTGTAATAGAGAGCATAATATTTGGTTTGTATTCTCTGTATTTTTTTTTCTTTTCATCAGGACGAGTAATGGAAAGAGCAGTGTTATTAATGCCATGCTGTGGGATAAAGTGCTTCCATCAGGGATTGGACACACCACAAACTGCTTCTTACGGGTAGAGGGAACTGATGGCATTGAGGCGTACATACTCACTGAGGGGTCTGAGGAGCGGAGGAGCATTAAGGTAATAAATGCCTGATATGTCGTATGACATTTTATTGCCCCATAGTGTAAGAGTCCTTGAGATCACTTGCTACTGGCTCAGATTGTTTGTAACAGTACATTCTTGCATGTGTATGTTAAATAATTACAGTGGGGAGGTATGGACAGAATATGAAAACAAAGAAATGAAGCTCTGCCATTCTCTGTATGCTGGCTTCCTGGACAATATGCACAGCATTTAGGGCTTGCTGTAAAAAAAAAAAAAAAAAAAAAATGCATGGAAAATACCTACATATGATTCTTCGATAACATAGTGGCAGAGCTGCAGAAGAGATGCGTTTTTGTACACTGGGCTGACGGATGACATAATTTGTGCTGATTAGCTACGCAGCATAAACAACGGTGAGAATACAGTTTAGGAACAGTTCTGCTGTGTAGCGCAGTTATCACATGAAACTGCATTACAACACATTCACAGAAGTCCACTGATTGGACAGAAGCCACTGCATGTCTGGTGCAGCACAGTCTGAGAAGCAGTCAGTGCTACAACTCGGGTGCAGCCTGAAATTTATATTTATACTCAAACCTCATGCCATTGCCCTCCTCCATCATTTCAAATGTACTCAAACCTTAAATTGTTGCCCCTCTGCTCTTTGGAAAGACTCTCCTTATTTGCAGTTGCTGCCAGTTTTAACCATAAAAGGCTATTTTTAAAGTTAATTTGTTATGGAGTAAGTATATTTTGTCTAGCTTTATACAGCAGCACTAGTTTAGACACTTCTAAGTCTTCTTTGCTCTTTGAGCCATAATATAGCTTAAGATATGGTCCGAAGAAGTAGTGTGTTCATTTCAGTACCTTGAGTATGCCTAGTTATGCCCTCTACACCCTTGCCACAGTGGTAAGATTCTGTGCTCAAGACTTATCTCCAGAAAGTGCATACATACTTATGGGCACACAGTTTGTGTTATGCATGCATATGTAGTATGTAAAGACAAACATACACACACAGCTGAGCATGTTGCTAAAATTCACTTGTAAATTGATTCCACTGTATCACAGCACCTGTGTAAATGCATCATCAAGCAATAATGACTGTACTATTTTATTTTATTTATTTATTTTTGTTTATTGGGGTAATACCCTGATCACAATAGACAATTTGGACATGCACTATGGTATACTGTGTCACGGTCCAGTGGGGGATCTGTAGTATGGCATAATAGGTGATCTCAGTCACAGACTACGCAGCCAAATGAGGCTTGTACATGGAAATAGGCATAATGGCAAGCACAGTGTAGAACTTTTCTGAATTGTGCTGGCTTACAGAAAACTTATGACAAGGTCCCAAGAAAGCTGATTTGGGCAGTCCTGCGGTCATTCAAAGTCCCAGAAACATTGGGAAGAATTAGTGCAATATATGTACAAGGACCCAATGACTCGTGTATGAATAGTGTTCGGTCTTGCAGAGGGATTCCAGGTGTGAGTAGGTGTGCATCAGGGTTCAGCTGCGAACCTACTATTGTTCATACTCTTAATGGACTATGTTAGCAAACTTGTCGGTGGGGACATGTCAGAAGAGTTGCTGTATGCAGATGATGTGGCGTTATAGGCAGACTCTGAGCAAGAACTTTAGCAAAGAATAGGGGAATGGAAAGCAAAACTGAAAGCACATGGGATGAAACTGAGTACAGATAAGACAGTTGTAATGGCAGCAAATTGGGAGAAATCAGGAGAAGCAGAGAATTGAGATAGAAGGGGAAAGTAGTGGAACAGGTTAACAGCTTCAGGTATCTGGGAGGGCTGGTTGAGGAGATGGGAAGTCTGATTGAGAAGTCAAAGCTAGAATCAGAGGGGCTGCAGCCAACTGGTTCAGTGTGTCAGATGTAGTATATGACCAGAAGAATGCCAAAGAAGCTGAAAAGTAATGTGCACAAAACAGTGGTGAGACCAGTATTACTGTGTGGTATAGAAACCCTAGACAGGTAGGTAGAGCAGTGTGCTAGAGGTGATAGAGATGAAGTGCCTGAGACTGGTAGTATGATGCACTGTGGAACAGAAGAAGAAATTAAGACGCAAGAGCAGAAGCCAAAGTAGCTTCAGTTGCAAAAAAAGGAACAAAGAACAGATTACTGGGGTTTGGGTACATGTGCAGAAAAGCAGAACATCTGGTGAAGAAGATTTGGGACAGACAGGAAGAAGGCTAGAGGAAATAAGGGCTTCCAGTAAAGAAGTTGGATGTATTGTGTAAAAGAAGGTCTGCAGCAGTAAATCATGAGTTTCAGAGTAGGTGTGATAGTGACACTGAAAAGAGAGAAATTGGTAACTTTTAAAATTGTAACTTTTTTTTAGTTTTCATAACTGGAGCTTTTCTCCCTGGTTCGCCGTTGAAAAGGGGCTTCTGCCCAGTTGGACTAACCTGGTCAACAAATGTCAAAGTAAATATAGATAGTAGTTTGGCCCTCTTGGTATCCATTCTGTACAGTTGTGTCCGTGAAGCTGTGCAGTGTTCCATACATTTCAGATGTTAGTTGTGCTGACTGCATACAAATGCCTAGACTGCTGCACTGTGCTCCATTTTATTCTTCCGTCAAGCCACCTGTAAATGCACATTTACAGTGTAGGATGTAGTCTGCTGTGCTGTGTACCGACTTATTATGCCCTCTCCATTGCAGCACTGTCCATGCTATGCAGCTGCAGATCACGTTGTGTGCCATATGCTCCTGTATCTTGTTCTCACAAGCTACTTGGTAACATTAAGACTGTTTATTAGAATACATAATAGGCACATTTTTTAGCTTGAAAGTCTTTCTGCAGGTCAGACTAAAAAAAAAAAACAGCGTTGATTGAAAACTTTAACTTTCTGTCTTCACATTTTACTTTCTTTTTTAACACTGAACTTCTAAAGCAGTGTCAGTGGCACAACAGGTAGCACACTTGCCTTTGGTCTAGAAGACTGTGAGTTCTGTTCTTACATAAAGTAAAAAAATTCCAATGCTACAGTGCAGCATAATGGAGGTGCTGCACTCCTGCATGTGCCGTTCTTCAGATGAAATGTTAAACCAAGGCCCTATCTTATTGAATTGGTGGTAGCTCAGGTGGTTGTAAAAGATCCCAATGCACCTATCAAAGAGAGCATGGGAGGTTTGCCAGTGCCCAGGCCAAAATGTTCCCTAGTAGTGTAAATGCCACCTCGAGTTTCCTGTGAAAAGAGGCTACTAACCTAGCAGGACTAATCCAGTTAAAAAAGAAGAATAAAATACATCTGCAAATAAAAGTCATTATCTAGAGATTATTTAGCCACAAATTCTAATGACTGAGATTTGAAAATTAAATCTGACAGTTCCGTCATTTGTTTATGTATTACTTATATTTGCAGCATCCCTCCAATGTTCCTGAATTCTCACTCATCCCTCCAATGTTCCTGAATTCTCACTCAAAAGCAAAGTTCATTCTTGCCAGTGTAGAAACAAGCAACATTTTCAAATTAACCAGTGCATCAGGTCCCAGTCGGTTGAGGTGTTCCTACCTCACCTCCCCCTGAAAGGCTTGTAAAAGCATATAGGGTCATTCTGGGAATAACAACTTACTTGTTTTAATAAGGTGATGTTCTTCATGTTTCACTGTTGCAGTCATCACATTTGGGTTATTTGCCTGCAGGTAGCCTTCAGCCGGCCTGAATACCAGAGTCTTGGATTCCTGCATCGGGTGCTGTCTCCTCTTCCATGACGTCAGGTCGTTAGGGATATAAAACATGCAGACGACACCATTACATCAGTTTTTCTTGCTGCACAGTGTCCGAAGCAGAAGCAGTTTGCAAATGCTGGTCGGCCGACTGCTGAAATTTTCGTTTTGGAGTTTCAGAACTGAAGTCTTCAAAAAAGCTAAGTACCCTGTTGGGGATCCCTTTTCTTGCTCTTAACCGATGTCAGAAGATTTTTCTTTTGGTGAAACCTTGCACACTCTTGGAGCATTTCCACTGGGAAAGCCAAGATTACTCTGATTCCAAAAAGAGGTGTAGGGAATTCTTACTCCTCCCCCAACACAGGCCTTTAGCCATCCCGCCTGTTCTGGACATTGTGGATGATGCTTTCTTGGAATCTATCCTTTCCCCAGACACTTTACCTCCAGCTGCTAGAAAACCTGACAGGTATTACAGAATACCGGACTCTCACAAGTTGCTCTTCAAGAATCCCACTGCGGATCAAGAGACCATTTCCCAAGGACCTAAGGGCATTAAGGCTACTGCTGCCAAAAACCCCACCCCTTCTGATTGAGATTCTAGAGCCTTGGACAGGTGGGGTAAGAAGATGTATACTTGTGCTACTTTGGCCATTAGGGCTTTAAATTGCCAGTTTCATATGTTAAAGTACCAGCAGCATATTATGGGACTACTTAAACAGAAAATGATGTTGATTCCTGACTGTGCTGAACACAAAGAATTACATGATTTAATGCATTCTGCAGAACAAGTTGGTAAACATACTTTGCAATGTGGTTTTGACTCTTTAGAAGCATCTTGCAGGGCTGCTGTCACTGGGTCTGTACTTAGAAGGCATGCTTGGCTTAAGGAAAAAAACTTGCTAGATCATGTTAAAGCTAAATTACTGGATGCTCCCTTAAACCAAGATCGCCTGTTTGGCAACACAGCAGAAGTCCTCAAAAAGATGGAGGAAAAAGCTAAATCTATGCAAACTGTTAAAGATTTCCTGCAAGTACAGCCTCCCAGATTTAGTAGGCATTGACCTTCAAAGAATTGGTCCTTCCCAGCCTCTTCCAGGCCTTCAGTCCAAACCCAGGAACAGCAGACCACCTAGGTTACAGTCTCTGGCTACGCACAGGCCTAAGCAGTGGGGGGCTCCTACTTCCAAAGCAGGGAGTAGTACAACACCCCCCTACGGGAAAATGGCACAATGACTTAACATTAACCCTTCCAAGCCCTGCTCAGCTGCCTGCTCCCTTAGGAGGAAAGCTGACCCTGCATGCAAAAAACTGGGAACTCATTACCCAGGGCAAATGGGTTTTGAATATTTCCCAAGGATACAGATTCCACTTCCACACCCTACCAACCCCAAACGGTTGGCCAGACCTAACCCCAAATCAGTGGGCAGAGGCTCAACAGCAGGTTCTCTCTCTTCTAAGTATCAGAGCTATTCAGCCTGTTCCAGCAGAAGGGGATAAGGTTTTTATTCAAGACTTTTCCTGGTACCCAGAAAAGACAACTCCTGGTGTCCTATCCTGGACCTCTCTATTCTAAACACTTTTTTGGTAATCCCAAAATTCAAGATGCTAACACTTCAGCAGCTGCTTCCTATGATAGGCAAAGATGCCTGGTTGGCAACCTTAGACTTATCTGCACATTCCAATAAGGGAATATTGCAGGAAATACCTATGCTTCAGGGCAGGCTCCATGCACTTTCAGTTCTCTTCACTTCCCTTTGGCTTATCTACTGCGCCCAGGGTATTCACAAAGTGTCTGTCTCCAGCCATTGCATTTTGCAGGCGGAGAAATATTCATATATACCCTTACTTGTCCGATTGTCTGTCTGATTCAGAGCCAGGAATTGCTATTAAAACATCTGGCATTCGTAAAGAAGCTTCTAAACTCACTGGGGTGCACCATAAATGAAAAGAAATCTCACCTAGTACCCTGTCAACAAATTGTATTCCTGGGAGCAAGCTTGAATACAACTTCCCAGATGGCTTTCTTCACTCCAGAGAAACAAGTTTATTTGACAACCTACTTCAAACTACTGGCCACAAAAACCCATCTATCTGCAAGGAAAATTCTGAAAGCCCTGAGGTTCATGGCCTCTTGTATTCTACTGATTCCATATGCAAGACTGCATATGAGGAAACTGCAATGGTATCTAAAAAGCCTATGGTGTCAACATTCTCAGGACCTAGAATCAATGATTCCTGTCATTCCTTGTATAAAGACAGAGTTCCTTTGGTGGGCAGAGGCCTGCCACCACAACAAGGGGCTCCCTTTCACTCTACCCCCTGCCGCCCAAACCCTAACAACAGATGCATCAGACTATGCATGGGGGGCTCATTTGGCAGGGCAGTGCATTCAGGGCGAATGGAACCCCAGACGGATGCACCTGCATGTCAACCAAAAAGAATTTAGTTGTACAGAATTCCTTGACATACTTCAAGGACCACATTCTTCCAGGACAATTATTGGTAAAGACAGACAACACCACAGTTGTGGTACATAAGCAGGGGGAACCCACTCATACCCTCTCTGCAGACTAGCCATGGCTCTCTGAAATACAACCTTGAGCTACCAAGTGCACCTACAAGCTCAATTCCTGCCAGGCAAGCTAAAATCACTGGCAGACGACCTAAGCAGAAATCTCATGGACCCACACGAATGGAAACTGGAACCAAACATTTTCAACCTCTTGAGGAACAAATGGGGGACTCAAGAGCTAGACCTGTTTGCCTCCCCTCAGAACTACCAATTGGACAAATTCTGCACAAGAACTTCCCACAGTCAAGCTTGGAAAGTGGATGCCCTGTCCTTTACCTGGGAAAGCCTCTCAGTTTATGCCTTTCTCCCTCTGCCTCTCCTCTCAAAGGTTCTGCTAAAGATCAAACAGGACAAACCAAGGACAATACTGATTGCACCAGACTGGCCACGCCAGCACTGGTACCCCCTCTTGCACAGTATGACACTGCTGGAACCATGTCACCTGCTTCAGACCCCTTCCCTGCTATCCCAGCAGGCAGGCCAGATTCAAACCCTCGGATTCAAACCCTGAATCTTGCAGCCTGGCTAATTCATTGAGCTCTCCAATAGCATCCCTCAGTAAGCAGGTGCTAGATGTCATTCTGGAGGCAAGGAGGCCTAGTACTAGAAATTCCTATGCTGAAAAGTGGAAAAGATACTGTTCCTGGAGCCAGATTCAGGGGATGGGCGCAGCCAGCTTACCTCATATTCTTCTGTACTTAACAGAAATGTGGGCCTATCCTTCTCGTCTATTAAAATTTATGCCTCTGCCATTTCAGCACATTATAATACTGAACCACCCCTCTTCCGTCACCCCCTGCTAAAGCAATTCCTCAGAGGGGCCAAAAATTTAAGACACCCCAGGAGATCCCCTACTCCTGCCTGGGATCTTAACTTTGTATTGGAAAAGCTCACTCTCCCTCCTTTTGAGCCAGCTGCAACTGCAGAGTTGAAATTCCTTTCTTGGAAAACAGCCTTCCTTCTAGCCATCACTTCAGCAAGAAGAGTGTCTGAATTACAGGCCCTCATGGCAGTGGAGCCCTTTCCGTGCAGACAGTTTCCCTCAAGACCAACCCTTCCTTTATGCCCAAGGTGGTGTCTAGTGTGTCCCTTAACCAGTCCATTCATTTGCATTTTTCCCGAATCCACAAAACAAAGGAGAATGAATACTGCACTCTTTGGACATGCACAGACAACTTTAGATTTTATTTGGACAGGACTAAGCCTCTCAGAAAATCTGAACAGCTGCTAGTTGGCTTTGCTGCAAGGGCAGAGGGGAAGACCATTTCAAAGTAAACCATTTCTAAGTGGATAGCCCATTGCATTCATTTCTGCTATAAGCACCATGGAAAACCTACCCCACAGGGGATAAGATTACATTCCACCAGGGCTGCATCTACCTTTACAGCCTTTCTCAGAGGTATCCCTACCAGGGACATCCTAGAAGCTGCTACCTGGAGCTCTGTACATATCTTCAGCAAGCATTACCACATGCCTATTTTTTCTAAATCCAGAGCTGGTTTTGCCACTGCAGTCTTGCAGGGCTTAATAGCTGGCCCTAATGCTCTCTAACTTCCTCCTCCCTTCCTTAGCTTTGGGAATCAACCCAAATGTGATGACTGCAACAATGAAACACGAAGAACGTAGTACAGTTGTGTACACTTACATAAATGTAGATGTTAGTGTATTCACTGTTCCAGTCCTGGTTACTCTCTCTCCAGCCCCCTGACTTCTCTTAGCTCTACCTTTCCTTTTTGTTTGATGTATTTAAGTTTTCTGGTGTCTTTTCTTTTTTGTTGGAGTGGTGCCATAATATATAATTGCTTCCCATTGTGGTGCACCTGACATCTGGGGCAAGAAAAACTGATGTAATGGCGTTGGCCGCATGTTTTATACCCCTGACGACCTGACGTCATGGAAGAAGAGACAGCATCCGATGCAGGAATCCAAGACTCTGGTATTCAGGCCGGCTGAGGGCTACCTGCAGGAAGATAAACCCAGATGTGATGACTGCAACAGTGAATACACTCTAACATCTACATTTATGTAAGTGTACACAACTGTACTTTCCAACCTCACCTCCCCCTGAAAGGCTTGTAAAAGTATATAGGGTCATTCCGGGATTAACAACAAGTACGGAAGACTTTTCCCACCACGGAATTTGTTTTAATAAGGTCAATATCCACTAAAATACCTTGCCACCTGTAAACCTAACAAACTGGATCCAAAAAAGCACTGGTGAATGTCCCCATAACTCCCGCTTGTTATCTGTCTATGCTGATAAGCATTAGGTTCTTCCCCAATTAAGGTAAAAACGGAGTGCTTTCTACTGTTCAACAAACAGTGCATTTCTCAATAAACTAAGTGAAGCAAGTGTGCTACAAAAGGTAATTGGAAAACGGGCTCTCTGTATTATAAATTGAGAAGCAGGCAGGGAACTGTGTAGTTTTTAACAGTAGTGCCTAGTAACAGAGTATTGGGCATATAAAAACAAACAAAAAAGCGTGCTTGTAACTCATTTAACAGTAGGTCTTAGGAACAGAGTATTGGGCATATAAAAAGAAACAAAGCGTGCTTGTAACTCATACCTGCACATTCTGCCTCTAGGCATCTGCTTTACTGGTTTAGCTCTGCTCTGCTCGCTTAACTCGCTCTGCACCCCACCCTGCATCCATATCCCACCCGCCCCCAGTAGTGCTACGTTTATAGTACCACTGGCACGCCCCCTTAATTAGCTAACCAACTACACATGCTCCTAGAACCCAGCAAACTTCTAACACAATAATACACCCTCTATCCACCCCACTATCCATATTAACCCACCCATAGCTTTTCTATTCTCTCTAATCTTTTATCCACCACATACACTCAATACAGACCCTACCCTAATAATTTACTATGACTACAGCTAAAACACTAATGCTGCTACCCTTACCCTGCTATTCATTCCTTATCACCTAAGCTCCTATAAATATGTACAGCATCTTGAAATCCAATACCCAAACTCTGACACCAACCCAGCATTTAATAAGTTTATGCACCACATAACCACCCCCTCTCCTAATTCCTTGCCCCCCCCATTTACCATTAACCAGCTAAACACCGCCACATTAGCTTAAAAACCAAAAGCTACTAAAAAATCATAAACAAATTTTTAAGACTCATAAGCAACTTAAAAATTAATCTTATGAAGGATGGAGGCATCCACCCCAACCCTGGCCCATCCACAACAGTAGACCCAAGCACACCATCTAACAACCCAACGTGTACTACCCAGATTGATAGACTTCCAAACTTATTTCTGGTCTGTCATCTTGACATCAGAAGCCTAAACAACAAGATCCATAGCCTACAAGGACTCTTAGCTGTTCACTCCTCTGATATCCTGTGCCTCACAGAAACCTGGCTAAAACCAATAACCAAAGATAACGAAATAACCCCCCCACAGTACAACATCCTTAGACTGGACTGGATCTCCAGGAAAGGTGACTGGGTAGCTGTACTATACAAGTCTACCCTAACAGTAACAATTAACACCCAACAGCCACCCCAGTTTGGCAATGCAGACATTCTCATCACCATACTAATAATAAACAGAAATAAATACAGATACATTGTCTGCATTTATCTTCCACCCGGCAAGAATGACAATACTCTAGAAAATATCTTACATTGGCTAGATTCTAACTATCCCCAGGAAACCATTGTCTTGGGAGACTTTAACATTGATTGAAACACCTGTTCCTCTGAAACTCCCTCCACCCATTTAAACCTCCACGGCTTTACTCAGAACATTGCCACCCCCACTAGATTTAGCAAAAATAGAGTCAACGATAGTATCCTTGATTGGATGCTTATTAACAGCCACCCCTAAAAGTATAAGTCAGATGCATTACCCAATCACTGCCTTACCTATATTATTGGGCTCAAAGCCGGTAATACCAACCAGCCCACCTTCAAAACTATAAGAAACATCAGGAAATTTAACCTTGACAGCTTCCAAAATGAACTCAAACCATGTAATTGGAATGTCTTGAAAAGACTCCCATTACATGAAGCAGTTGAGTACTTCATTACCAGATTTCTGGCTATCCTTAACCACCATGCTCCTACCCGTATCATCCATGTAAAAGCCACAGTTGCACTGTGGCTATCTAAAGAAACAAAAACCAAGAAACAACGCCTGGGCCAGGTAGCATGTTACCAAAGCCACTGTGGACCAAGTAAGATACCGGCAGCTAAGGAACCAGACCAAAAAATCTGACATTCTAAACAAAAAATCACTACACCCTCCTACAACAAAAATATCAGGTAAAACCTCAAAAGTTCTGGACTGGTATTAAGTCTTCTCCACCCAGGTCGTTCCACCACTCCTACCCCATCAGCTGCCCTTGATAAATCCCCTGTAGAAATTGCAAACCGCTTCAACTCCTCCTTTACTGAAACTATCCAGTCTCTAGCTACCCATCTCACTCCATCCGACACAAACACCAGCTCTGGCACATCTAGCCCTGATCCACCCAGCTCACCTTTACCTTTCAAACCGTACCTCCAACCTGATCCGGACCTTACTCAAAAAGCTAAAACCTACTACACTAGCTGCTGACCACCTCCCAGCTGTATATCTTCAAAAAGCAACTGATGCCATAGCACTTCCCATTTCTATTCTGATCAACAGATCCATCTCAGAAGGATCCATCCCAGCAATATGGAAAATATCACATGTGATACATCTCCATAAAGGAGGAAGTTCCACAGAATTATCTAACTTTAGACCTATAGCCATTCTTTCCCCACTAGCTAAAATCATGAAAAGATGCATGCACAAACAAATCGTGCACTTTCTTATTCAAAACGGAAAGCTCGCCGACTCAGCACGGCTTTAGGCCATTCCACAGTACCACCACAGCTCTTCTATCTTTCTCTAATGTCATCAGTCTTCATTGTAACAACAACAAACTACCTTCAGCACTCTTCCTAGATCTCTCAAAAGCTTTCGATATGGTCAACCATCAGCTACTGCTCAATACCCTACAAACCATTAGGTTAGACCAACACGCAATACATTGGTTTCACTCCTACCTAAACGGTAGACAGCAAGCTGTCTTATGGCAGAGCAAGCTGTCATCCCAACATCCTCTAACCCCAGGTGTCCCACAAGGGTCCATACCAGGTCCCCTTCTTTTCTCTTCCTTTATCAATGATCTGCACACCACCATCCCAGGAGCTACCTACATCCAATATGCAGATGACTCCACGCCAATATGCTCCACCTCCTCTCCTACACAACTTCTAACCCTCACTCAGAAGACCACTTTCAGCATGGCAGAAACATGGCTAGCTAATCGCTGCCTGCTTCTAAATCCTAACAAAACCAACCTACTACTATTCTCCCCTAACCATATAATTTCTCCTTCCTTCCTTCAACATCAACTCTAGCAATGACACCATTATCTCCCCTGATGACCATACAAAGCTTCTAGGCATAATAATAGACCACAACCTTAAATTTGATAAACATGTCAATCACACTATTAAGTTCAAAAACAAAATTTGGCTCCCTGTACAGAGCCAAACCTTTCCTCACCCCACCCCACCCCCAGCTAGGGTAGCTATTGCAAGATCACACCTCCTCTCTACCCTTATGTATGCCTTCCCTGTACTCGCCAACCTGTGCAAAACCGATCTCAACAAATTATCAGGATGTTACAGTCATATAGCCAGATTCACTACTGGCATGGCTTTTGGGACCCACCATTGCCAGAACCTCAAAGCACTGGGATGGCTAGAGTATCCTACCCTTCTACAGGTCAACCAGCTTATAGTAGCGCATAAAATACTCCATCAACCTGATAACAGCCCTGCCCTCAAAAATACTCGCCCCTCATAGTGCCCCCAGGCCATTACGCTCAGCTGATAAACTAATGATATTGACCCAAAAATCCAACAACTCTGCAGGCGATGCTATATTTGCCAACTCAACCGGTAAAGTATGGAATCTACTCCTTATTACCATTACCAAAGAAACCTCACTACCTCTATTTAAAAGAAAACTCAAAAAAATACCTTGCATCTCATTGGCTGTGCTTTTGTTGTAAACCTGACTAACAACTTCACTAATACATGTCTTGCTACCCAACTTGCTGTTTAGCCAAGTATCTATGCCTTATAGCATTTGAATGTCTAAGCATTGTGAATTATGAGATCTGATTGTATTCTATGTTCACACTTTCTGATAGGTCTGCCAATCAGATGCAAGTCTGCACATTGTGTATATTGATATCTGCCTGTATTCTTTGTCTATATTTTTCTAAACATGTCTGAGTTTATCACTCAGTGATGTATGTACTCTCTCTTTTTTGGTATGTGGAGATTTTCTCCCTGGACCTCCGCTGAAAATGGACATATATCCAGTCCGGACTATCCCGGTCAACAAATGTAAAATAAATAACAATAAATAAAATGCACAAACTGTATTGCAGACAATTGATTCGTTGTTCATTATTGATGCAGAGTGACTATTTCCCAGATTCAGGGTTCATACACCTATCAGAGTCTGTAACAAATAAACATACACTGCATACTTTGCATCTGAATGTCCCACATCTTTTTAAAGCTTTGATTAATCTAAAAGTTGTATTTAAAAAAAGTTGGTATTTTTATGCACGTTTAAGAAGAATGGGTTTTACCCCCAAAAACTTTAATTTTCCAGTTATTTTTAATAATTTCCATGATGGCCCTAAAAGAAACAATAAATGTAATTAAAAAAAAAAAAAAACAGGCAAAATTATACCATTACTGGTGTTAAGCCCACCGTTATCATGAGCGGACATTCCAAGCTAATATCTGCAGGTAGTAGTAAGGTGAAGGTGCGAGTCATCAACACTTGCAGCTTAATAAAAGCTAAGCTGCCAAGAGGCTTACCTTTCTTTTGAGACAGTAATGGTTACTGGCTGTCATAAACACCTAGTTTGGAGACCTGTTCTTTCTATAAATACATGGTTATAACTGACCAAAGACTTGATGTATCTTTCTTTTTTTTTTTTTTTTTTTTTTGTCAGCCTTTCCAATGTATGCAGGATTGTATAAGCAAAACTGTGGGGGGGGATTCAGACTCTGGTTACAATAGCAATGCAATAATGCATTACGAAATAAGTTTATGTAACATGTTATCGGTACTCCTGTCATGTCATCTCTCAAGAACATGACCACTTCTGTGATAAACTTATAACCTTCTCTGTAATGGAAAATGTTTCTACTGTGTATCTAAATTATACTTCCATTGACTGTATAATTGTCACCCAATTATCTGGGACAAAAACTATTAGACTTCATAAATTTTAACAGTCTGCAACAATCTGTAAAAATTCCAGCAGTGGTAAAAGTGTATTAGTTCAAGTATTGTCAGACCCTCGCTTACTCTTCCTGAAGTATCAAAGCTATCACTGTACTCCAAGTATCAAAGCTATCCCTGTACTCCAGGAGCTGTCAGCTGTGACAGGTATTGCTTCAAAGAAATTGGTTTTAATAGGCTTGCAAACTATGCATGCCATTTACCAGTCTCTGCATTGGGAAGCTGTTTTTGTAATGAGTGTTGGAGTAATGTATTATATTTGATTAAAACCATTTTTCATATTATTCCCCAGAGCAGAACAGTACAAAATGGATACAATATTATGTTCTTGAATCTGTGTGCTTACAAAATTTTTTTTTACTGAGGCATAGATGTCATTGTGCATTGCATTTTCCCCACTTCTGTTGTAAGCTACCCCCTTGATTTGTTACAGTTGTGTAGCATAAAACTTCATGAAAACTGTAATAATTGAGCATGACAATTTAGTAGTCATCCCCTTTGCTGTCCACAAGACTAAAGCACCGCTGCCTGGTAAGATGCATCGCTTACAGAAAAGAATATGTCCAGTGATCGGATTACTGTCCAAAAAGATGTGCTTACCTATGTGCACTAATACTGTTCTCTTTCTCTCCAACAAATGCTATGAAGAAAGGATCTGTAACTGTTTCCATGTCATTTTATAGCAGCTGCTGACATCAGTACGGCTTGAGGACTGTTTGTGTAAGATTGTGGGACAGTACCTGATAAAAAGAGTTCCTTATGTCTCTGGTATGCCATATGTGGGAAATAAAATTCTTTGCCATAGCATATAATGGTTTGAGCTTAAAAATGTTTTTAGAAAAGTGAAGGGACATTCCCTTCCTGTGATTCTAAGGAAGGAAGTAGAAGTTTTATAAAATACAGGCCACTTCCTTTTAAGTAAACCATACTACAACTGTACAGTAGGGAGAAAAGAGACCTTGCTGTCAAATTAAATGGCAGGTGAGGGTGGACTTGTCATTGATATAGCCAGTTTTTAATTCTCTATATCAGGAAACAGGCTATTGAGGCCCGGATCCACAAGTGGGGGGCCCTCCACATACCCCAATAATTACAGACCTGTCAACCTTGCAAGCATATTTTGTAAGGTGATGGAGGCAGTAATAATGGAAACCTTATTCTCTATGACATAAAGAGGTAACTTTTTTCAAAGGTAGCTCTATTAACCTTATTTTTATTTCTTGAAGTATGACTGCTGCCCTGGAAGAAGGTTTTTCTTTCCATGATTCAGGTTGTAGCCTGCTATAGGTCCCCAACCATGTCCCAAGACTTCCACTCCATGTTCCTAAGCACACTGGAAACTATTAGGGTCAAACCCAACACTCTCATACTAGGTGACTTCAACTACCCCTCCATCAAGTGGGAAAACTACTCATGCACCAATATACTGGCCCAACGCTTCTTGGAATTCATCAGTTTCAATGCCGTGGACCAGCTCATTCTTACACCTACTAGAGGAAGCAACATCCTTGACCTGGTTATTACTAACATGGGCAACCATTGTTCTACAGCAGTAGTCAATTCCTCCCTGGTTAGATCCGACCACAAACCAATCACCGTGGAAATCCACATCTCACCTACACCCCCCATAAAGGTAACTACCATGAAAAACTTCTCCAAAGCTGACTTTGGGCTCCTAAAAACAGAGGTGACTAACTTCACTGCACCCATGTTAATGGAAAATAGATACATGACTGCCGAATCATATACCAATTCACTGTACGAATATTACATAAATGCATGGAACTAGCCATACACAAGAATCCAAAAAAAGGAAGCCAATCTGGTGGTTCCCTGCCATTAATATACTCTGCAATAGAAGGAAGAAACTGTTGCAGAAAAAGATGAAGTCCCAAGACTGGAAAAACTCCCTTACTAGCCTCAGCAAAAAGTTGAGATCCCTCATCAAAACCTCTAAAGCCACCTATGAAGGCAGAATTGCGTCAGACACTAAAAACAACCTCAAAGACTTCTATAGTTGTATCAAGAATCTCCAAGGCAATACCCAGGTATACTATGAGTTACCACACAGTGGTACTTCTATACTGAGCCAACAGATATTGCCAACATACTGGCCGACAGATTCAGTGCCAACTTTGCCCCCCCAATCACAATACCGGAGGAGTGCCAGGCACCAAGCATTACTGCAGCACAGGTTAAAGCTG